>NC_083763.1:32574595-32822095 GCF_963514075.1 Conger conger
ACAGCCAGCTAGTGAGAGGATGTTGACCCCAGAAGCCTGGCTGTGAGGTGTAGTCATTGGGCTCATTCCAATCCCTATTTTCTTTTCCTTGCTCCTGACCCTGAAATCGATTGAAGTCTGCCATTCCAACAAGACATTCCAACCTGTTATCCTTTTCAGTCCCAAGCCCAATATAAAGTGGCTCCACCCACATCCCAAGGGTTTGGTTGAGAAATTGAGAACGTTGGGTATTTAGTAGGGTTTTAATAGCAGCTCAAAAAAATAGTACAGCAGTCATTTTCATTGGTTTAAAGGGTATTAGGTGGAGAGTGCCATATCGCACTCATGGAATTTTGCGGTAGATACACTCAAGTGCCATATGACACTCTTGGGACTGACAGAATTCTAGGAGCTAGAAATGGAAGTTAGGAGCCCCCAACCTTGCCTTTGAGCAACCTGTGGAGCCACCTCTGCCCATCTTCCATGTCTGTGACTGACATGGCTTCGAACAGATGTTTGAAAGAGAAAGGACATTGCATCTGCCAAATTTAAATTCTCTCAATTTCCCCATCTTCACTTCTTTTTCTAGCCTCTCCCAATGGGTGGAGCTAGGAGTAGAAAAAGAAAAAGATAGGAGAAAAATAAGTGAATGGAATGAGCCCAAAGTCTAAAGATAGTCAGGGACAGCTTGGCTGTTGGTGAGAAGAGAGAGTGGACGATGTTCTGAAGTGGTATGGCATGTGTGCATTTCAGAAGGTTGAAGACCTAGCAGGCAGCAGGACACCAGCCAGTCTCAGTCTACAGTCTCAGTCTCAGTGTGCACGGACACCTGCCCTGGGTTGAATGCACAATTGAATGGGATCCAAATTGTTTTCTGTCCTCATTGATCTTGCATTTCATAGGTTCAAGGAAAAAGTATTTTAATCCAAAATATTAAGTATTTCACCAAAGTCTGACGCATGCACACGCACATAGAAATTCTCCTCTATCACAGTGCAGTTTCCCTGGTCCTTCTAAAAGAAATAAAAAATCACCAGGTTCTAACGTGAAAAATATGGGCTGTGTTGTGGTTTCGGTGGTTCTAAAGTCACTTGCAAAGGAATACTATTTTTCTTGGTCTGGCGTAATCACATCTTAGAAGCTGTGTACCCTTGGTGACCAGACTCAAACATCAGACAAAGAGATTAATGTTTTTTTAAAAGTTTTTTTTTATATCAACTGCATTATGCATATCACTGCTGTTTTTCTGTTTCATTAAGCTGCTTTCTTTTCTTTTTTTGTTGCCTTTTTTTATGGGTGAGGGGTTCTTTCTTTAATTTGCAGTACGGTGCAGTCAGTAAAATGAAAGGGAATCTAATGAGAGTTGTGTGTCGCTTCGCACGCAAACAAATGTGGTGCATTGTCATTTGCTGATGTCATGATGAATACATCATTTTACTGCATGATTTGATTTCAGCAATGTAACAAGCAGGCCTGCAATAAACCCCCTTTCCTCATCATTGCCTCAGCTTTCTGTAATACTGCAGTTCTGAAACAGTCCTGTGCCTCCATCTCAAAACTCGACTGACACTCTCCATGTCATTATTATTCATTTTAAAATTCACTTATATTAAATGCGAATATTATTTCTTCCTTAGAATGTTTTCTTTATTTATCAATAACTAGACATACTGTGGTACTGTATGTATTCAAACATATATAGAATATTGTAAGATGTTGAAAGTGCATGTGGATCTGGGCTGTATATGAATTGTATTATAATAATAATAATTATTATTATTATTATTATTATGTAGGGACTACAACTTCCACATTCCCACAGGAAAATTCTGCGACGTCCACCACGAATGACGTCTAACTTGGTTCAGCCAATCCCGTAATGGCGGGAGCAATAAACGGTCCCGTATAAGAGCAAGACACGTTCTTGGGATCTCTCTTCTGCTTCTTCGGCCTCTTCTGCTTCTTCTCTTGGACGCACCCTTTTTGGGCATTCGCTTCAGCTCATCTGCTCCGAGACTCGGACAGAGGCTGGATGCTGCACAGCGCACTACCAGGCCTACGGACACACCCAGTTACCTCGCGGTAACTTCGTGGCCTATAGCGAGTGGAAACTGGTGTACGCGGAACGCTACATCAGTTTACTCCTGCAAAGCTCACCATCGAACAACAGCAACAAACTTTTCCACCCGGAAAAAGGACAAGCGAACATCTATATAGAACGCACGCATTCACAGCACCATCGCGGCTCCTATAAGGACAGCACGTCTTTTGGATCCAATGCGTATGGACTCAGTGAGAGAACAAACATTCAGGCATAGCCAGTGTTTAGTTTAGTCTTAACTGTTTTTGTGGATCTGTGTTTCAATATTTACCATCCTACTACTGTAATGTGTTTGGTTAGCTACATATATATGTACGTGAATTGATTCGCCGTCTTTTGCGCATATATAGAGTAAAACTACTCAAGTAGTCCCATCCCACAGCTAACTCTAACTCATTACCACACCCAGAACTCTAGCTTACTCAAGCTAGCTACTCCCACTTTTACCTTTCCTTTGTTCAAGCGACTCGCGCACTTGCGCGCGCCACACACACGCACACACACATACCCAACTAAATTTCCTTACTAATTCCCGTTAGTTTATCTGTTATGTGTTTGTATGTTTGTTTAATAAATATATTTTATTAAACCCCGGTGTCCGTTTTGGAATCGCATAGACATGAGAGCCGAGTTAAAGCAGTCTTTCGAAGAACTTCCAACCTTCAGGTTATCGGTATGTTTAATCATTAATATTGGTTATTTTAATTATTAATTAAAATACTAAATTTGTGGTTAGATATTTCTGATAATAGTAATTTTATGAGACTGATTACTTTTTGCAGTTATACTGCTACACAACGTTTAACTGGCGCCCCGGTTTCGTAGAGAGTAAAATCCCTGCGTTATTTGGCGGCCCGTGCGAGGACCCTACATAATTTGGAGTCCCGTGCGAGGACCCCTACATATTTTGGCGCCCCGTGTGAGGAAGACTAGCTTTGGCTCAAATTTCATGTCTTGTGACTTCATAACGAATTCCCCTTCCTAATTTGGAGCTCTGCATGAGAAAGACGAGCTTTGGCTCATGTCACGTGACTCCAGAACGAATTCTCGGCATTCTTTCTCAGCTAAATTGCCACCAGTGCAATTTTCTGAAAAGACCGCTAGAGGTTACCCTTGTACCATTTTTGAAAGCCTGCATGAGCCGCTTTCTCAATATACTGCCCCCTCGTGTAACATTGTAGTATTACATCCGTAATCTTACACGGTAGTTTGTTGATTGGCATTTACCTTCCGGTATAATACGTATTATCAATAATAGTATTATTAGTCGCACTGTATTATTAATTATAATTACTTTGTCAAATCCAAATTTAATTGTAATTTCAACCAATCACATTCTGGTATTTAGGATTAATGTGATCAGCATCACAGTTCCTATTTTACTGTCTGAATATCCGCCATATGTTCGGTCATTTTGCTGTTGTTGCATTGCAGTACCGCTAGTGCATCTCGAGTCCCTGTGTGATGCTATAGCTACCTTGTACTATAGTTATAGAGAATATTCAAAGAGCTTTTTAAATTCTTTATCCTTCATCACAACTTGTATGTTGGATTGTGATATTGGGAAACAATTCATTGCCAACTGTTAGGAGCTCAAGGCCCTTGTCAAATTGTTAACTTCAAGAGTACCCTCTTAAGTTACTGATTTTAGCTTTTAGCTTTATTTGGCTTGAGATATGGAACCCATATCTATTGATGAGTACCTTTCCTTTTTAGCCAAAGGTTTAGCACCTGGCTACATAGCTTTCCTGAATCAGATGAACCTCACTGAATGTAGGAAAGAAATGTTCTCCTTAATCAACGAGAAAGGTCACTCCCCCACCCAATCAAAAGACCCAATTCTTAGTTGTCTGGTCTTGAATTTTGCCAGACAGATTAGTCTTGCTCTTCAGAGCAACAAAAACTTAGAATCAGAGATGGCATACCTCAAAGGACAACACACCAGTGTTTTACTTGAGCTTCAAACTGTTGGCAAGAAAGCAGTACAATACTTGCGTGATCTGCATTCAGCCGAATCAGATCTTTGTTTCTACAGAGAGGAATTATTTCAGTTGAAGAGTGGATGCCACAAGCTGCCACATCCACTCTTCTGTAAGCCTGCTTTCTCAGGCTTGCCCAACTCCAGCTTCTCCTGCTTCCTCCTTACACCACAAGGCAGGGGAAGGGGGGTCACAAATTGATTCGGGTTTGTCAGATCCCGGTTCCACAGCTTGCTCTGATGGAGACTCGTCAGTCTCCTCAGATTGCAGTGCTGTTGACCACCCAAGCAATGGTTTGCCCACCTCTTCCCTGGAGAGGGAAAGGGGGGACTCCATCCCAACGGTGGTCCATCTCCGCAAGGGAGAAACAGTCAGGCAAGTACAGGACTGCACCTTCCATGCCCACCCCTCTCATGAGGAGGTCAGGGAACCCTCCCGTGGACACGGTAGAGGAGATCTAACGTTATTAATTGGGCACACAAAAAGCAACGCTAATCCCGCTAGCTTTCCCTTTATAACTGAGAGGATAGGTGACAGCTCTGTACAGTACACTGACAGCGACAATTCATCTTCTGCCAACCATTGCGAGAATGACTGTTTTGTAGCTCCGCCCCCTAAACCAAACCGAGGACATCGAGCTCCGCTTGAAACGCATTCACATTCAAATGTGATTTCAGTCTCTCCTTCTCCAAACAGGCAGACTAGTGCAACTTCACATGGTCTTCGCTTTGAGGAGCTAGAGGCCATGGCGAAGTATGTCCACATATTTGACCCCAAGGACTCTGAATTTAACATTCAGAGTTACTTGAGAGAAGTTGACTACTGTCTCTCGGATCTGCCCAGGGCAACCGATCGAGAAAAGGTACGACTTGTATGGAAAACCTCTACCAGAGAGATCCATACATTTATGGAACAACTTCCACCACAGGTTCGTTCCAGCTATCCCAAGGTTTGTGAAGCGTTGGTAGCTGAGTACCTGCCACGGTTTGATCAGGCCACAGCCATGATCAAATCTGTGGAGGTTAAACATAGCCGTACAGAACGACCAAAAGACTTTTACCAACGACTTAAACATGCATTTTTCCAGGGCAGAAACGGACCAGGCTTAGATGAAGATCAAGCCTTCAAATCCCTTTTTGTGCACAACCTGCACCCCTGCGTCCGAACTCATGTTTCACTGTTTTCAAGGGGCCAACACTCAGCCCTTGAATTAAGGAATGAAGCCCAAATGGTCTGGGACACTTTAAGGATTGTGCCCAGGAACGAGGTATTGGAAACAGCTAAGCACGTTGTTCCAACCAAGCCCGCCGGCACTTCCCAAGTTGCCCCATTAAAGTCTAATGGCTCAAAACAACGGCATGTGAGTAAGTTCCCGGTTAAGAGCCACCGTGGTCGCTTCTCACACTCTGATTCCAGCCGAAATTGGAGAGAAGACTGACCCGGTAGGCCCAAGCCTCAGAGTCACCAGCATGACTCTGATAGGGAAGATACCTTGTCTGAAGAGAGCTTCTTCAGTTCCTCTGAGGACAACTAAAGCCTCTAACCTTTGTTCAGTAGTGTGTATGCCTTGAGTAACCACTCCAAAGAGCTATCTGGTCTTGTTCAACCTCCATCAAAAGACTAAATAAGACTGATCTATAGCCGTGGTCTCCTCACAGGCAGACTCCCAGCTGAAGCTTTGACCACTTTCTTTTGCACACCTTTCCTACCAAAGGGGGGGTGGCAAAATAAACAGGTAGTTTATAGCAGCCACTTAGATTTGCATGTAGCAGCAGCAAACGCAGATCGTAAGTAGGTACTGTAGAGTTAAATCCGACACCTGTTATAACTCGTAAACGTTCATTGCTTCTTTCTACACCTACTGAACCATCGTAAAGTATTGCATGTAGAAACTACAGTGTAATCTTTACAAGTATATTGCCACACCCCAGTGTGCCTTACTCCACCTCTTCCCCAAGCAAGACAAGACCACTTGTGAGCTTACCACATCATTTAGAAATGAGACCACCTCTCCATTTCCTTCCTGATGACACAGCCATAAGGTTAAGCTTGGATACAGAAAGCTGCCCTAATTTGAAAATGCCCCCACATATTTCAGATGACAACCCTCGTCAGCAACCTGACTGTAGGGACTAGAACAATTGGTCAGTCTGAACAAGACTTCCAAAAAGGCTACAGCCTCTCCATCCTAGACCCCTACATCATCTGAACATTTTCATGGCTGGGTCATTCCTGTTGGTGCTCCACCTTCTGGACACCATCCAATAACTAACAAAACACCTGAACTAACAAAACGACTAACCCTTTCACCAAGGTTTCTTATGTTTTGTGACAATGTATTCACTGTTCGACCTTAGTGTTTCACATTGTTTGTATCATGTGTTTTAGACCAGTTTAGTTAATTGTTGATAAATGCCTGGATGTTTGTCAGTCAATTGTGAACTGTGTTACCGACCCAATGTACTTGACCTGTGGACTGTGAACTGACTTTTGTGCTCTCGAGGGACACTGGCTTCAGCCGCATCCTGAGACCACAGGGGGGATGTAGGGACTACAACTTCCACATTCCCACAGGAAAATTCTGCGACGTCCACCACGAATGACGTCTAACTTGGTTCAGCAAATCCCGTAATGGCGGGAGCAATAAACGGTCCCGTATAAGAGCAAGACACGTTCTTGGGATCTCTCTTCTGCTTCTTCTGCCTCTTCTGCTTCTTCTCTTGGACGCACCCTTTTTGGCCATTCGCTTCAGCTCATCTGCTCCGAGACTCGGACAGAGGCTGGATGCTGCACAGCGCACTACCAGGCCTACGGACACACCCAGTTACCTCGCGGTAACTTCGTGGCCTATAGCGAGTGGAAACTGGTGTACGCGGAACGCTACATCAGTTTACTCCTGCAAAGCTCACCATCGAACAACAGCAACAAACTTTTCCACCCGGAAAAAGGACAAGCGAACATCTATATAGAACGCACGCATTCACAGCACCATCGCGGCTCCTATAAGGACAGCACGTCTTTTGGATCCAATGCGTATGGACTCAGTGAGAGAACAAACATTCAGGCATAGCCAGTGTTTAGTTTAGTCTTAACTGTTTTTGTGGATCTGTGTTTCAATATTTACCATCCTACTACTGTAATGTGTTTGGTTAGCTACATATATATGTACGTGAATTGATTCGCCGTCTTTTGCGCATATATAGAGTAAAACTACTCAAGTAGTCCCATCCCACAGCTAGCTCTAACTCATTACCACACCCAGAACTCTAGCTTACTCAAGCTAGCTACTCCCACTTTTACCTTTCCTTTGTTCAAGCGACACGCGCACTTGCGCGCGCCACACACACGCACACACACATACCCAACTAAATTTCCTTACTAATTCCCGTTAGTTTATCTGTTATGTGTTTGTATGTTTGTTTAATAAATATATTTTATTAAACCCCGGTGTCCGCTTTGGAATCGCATAGACATGAGAGCCGAGTTAAAGCAGTATTTCGAAGAACTTCCAACCTTCAGGTTATCGGTATGTTTAATCATTAATATTGGTTATTTTAATTATTAATTAAAATACTAAATTTGTGGTTAGATATTTCTGATAATAGTAATTTTATGAGACTGATTACTTTTTGCAGTTATACTGCTACACAACGTTTAACTGGCGCCCCGGTTTCGTAGAGAGTAAAATTCCTGCGTTATTTGGCGGCCCGTGCGAGGACCCTACATAATTTGGAGTCCCGTGCGAGGACCCCTACAATTATTATTATTATTATTTTAAAAATTTTTGCCTGCGTCCCTGATTGATCCCTATGGGTTACATCCCTGGTTATGGTTATGCACTTTGTCTTGTACACTTTATGATTGTACACTTTTCCCTGGTTATGGTTATGCACTTTGTTGTACAACACTCTGGATAAGAGCGTCTGCGAAATACCTATAATGTAATATAATTAGAAACGTATTCTACGCGGTGGCCTTTTCTGACTGATACTGATTTCATTTTTTCAGACCCACAGATGACAGTAACCAGCCGCCGGGTCGAGGGGCGCTGTCCATGCAGGGCCTGAGTCACGGGGTGATCCGGGTGGATTCGGAAGAGCGGCTGTCCGTGCTGACGGTGCAGGATGTGGGCACCGTGATGCCGGGAGGTACAGAGCCCTGCACTGTATACCACGATGCAAGGCGTCTCTGCAAGTCTGGGCCAATCAAAGAGCTCCATTCAAACTACGGAATTATGCATTCAATCCTCATCCCTTGACGTTGTGCGATGAAGTTCACAAAGGTTTCATTTGATGCCTACACACCAGATTCTTCTTTCAAACCCAGGAACACCGAACCGGCGTGTTAATGACATAGCTCCTCTACTTTAGCCCTTCAGACATTTCATATTTGTTTTAGCAGCCAAAGCCGTCATCATTGAAACAAAACGCCCTTATTCTCTGGCTCTATTGACCAAATTTTGCCTTTGTGCCCACAGCGCTGATGTGCGTGGTGAAGCCGGACAGCGTTCCTCTGCTCTGCAGGACCGATGAGATTGGAGAGCTCTGCGTGTGCTCCGTTGCCACGGGAACATCCTATTATGGGCTCACGGGCATGACGAAAAACACGTTCGAGGTGAGTCCCTCCTCGGGCCTCTGTGACATGGGACTCGGGCGGTTGTAGGTGCAGGTGTTTCGTTTCTGGGGAAAATGTCTGAGTTCTTAGTTTCCAGAGCAACGGTTTCTGAGATTCTTTTGGCGAAGGTACTTGACTGGGGCCTGGAAGGTTGGTGATTCAAGCCCAGTATAACCACAATACGGTCAGCATAGTTGTTGGGCCCTTGAACAAGGCCCTTAACCCCACATTGCTCCAGGGGTATTGGCCTCTGCTTAGTCCAATTAACAAAGTTACTTTGGATTTTTTTTAAAAGTATCACCTAAATAACTAATGTAATGTAATGTTATTCTCCAGAGATAAAATGAAAAGCAGAACCTATTTTCCAGATGTTATATGTCCGATGCATAGGCATTGGTTTCATGTCTTTTTTGGCAAGATGCGCTGTTGGACCACTTATATGGAGCATAGTAAATTGTAAGGTCTCACAAACGTAGTGGCTGGTCCAGCAATGAATTAATATGAAAGCATTGGAGGTGAAATGTCTCCCTGTCTCTTCCCAAACATACTTGTTTGGACAGTGTAGCACAGGGGTCGGCAACTCAAGGGCCGAGAATAGCTGGTTTCCCATCCTCCCGTTACCTGCCAGTCAGATTTGAAGACAGTCTGACCAATCAGTAGCAGTAATTACCAGGGAGAAAAGAAAACCAGAACTGGATTTGAATTCGAAGGCCAGATTTGATGGTCCCTAGTGGAGCATGTGGGGTGTAGGATTGACATGTTTGTCTGTTTGGGGTGGAAAAAGCACTGTTTTGAGGTGTAGCACTCTTGGCTGTGATTCATGAGGCAGGAATCACACTGTGTGTTTTTGTGTGGCAGGTGTTCCCCATGAGCACCTCCGGAGCCCCCATCAGCGAGTACCCCTTTACACGGACAGGCCTTCTGGGGTTTGTGGGCCCCGGGGGCCTCGTCTTCATCGCAGGGAAGATGGACGGCCTGATGGTGGTGGGGGGGCGGAGACACAACGCTGACGACATTGTGGCCACCGCCCTGGCAGTGGAGCCCATGAAGTTTGTGTACAGAGGAAGGTGTGTGTATTAAACTCAGTCGTGAAAGCATGTGAACTACTAAAGGATTTTTGGATTACAGAGAGAAGCAGACAGAAAGGTCTATAGTATGCCTTTGAAGGCTACATTCATAATGTAATTCTGACTCTCTCTCTGCACTGATAGGATCGCAGTGTTCTCCATCACGGTGCTCCATGATGAGCGGATCGTGGTGGTGGCGGAGCAACGACCTGACTCCACCGAGGAGGACAGCTTTCAGTGGATGAGCCGCGTGCTGCAGGTATGAACCCCGACACCCCACCACAGCTGGGTTTGTGTGTGTAGGGGAGAGTAAGGTAAGTTGTCACCAGAGTAAGTTATCGCACTTACCACTCATAGTGTGACAACTTACCCCTTCGCAAGTGCACACCCTCTACTTAATTTTCTGTAATGAAATAACATATGAAGATGTTCTGTAATGAATACAAAATATGTGCCTGAGAATGATTTGGTGACATTTCTTCCATTGTGATGTATTGCCCCAATGAAATGTAAGAGTGTGAGAAGTGTTACAATATGCCCCGCTCTCCTACTGTAGCTCCTGACTGTGTCTCATGCTCTGGATGTCCTCATGAGACTGTGTGCAGCCCTCTGTCTGTATGGGCAAAAAAGGGGACCAACTTTCTCACATCAATTTGTGCACTAGTCATGAAGAATACTTCAGTACAGTCAGCATTTCATACATTATACAATTTCACCTCAAAACAACATTTAGCTCAAGAGATCAAGGTTAAATTATGAACTCTTCTGTGTGGCTGGCAAAACAATTCCATACAGAGATTTTTTAAGAATTACGATGGGCGTAATTTGAATTTAGGCATACATTCTCCATAGTTGAATGGGGCATTGAACAAACTGGGGTCAATTTGAGAGATTTGGGGTAGCTGCAGTTCCAGGCTGTAAATGGTATTAGCTTGTGGGCTACTTACATTTGCTATAGTGATTGTATAATTTAGGGTACACCCGGCAACTTTTAGGGCAACATATGTAAATTTCAAGGTTGTGTCAAGAAAATTTAACTTAAGGGGTTAAAGTTGTCAAATGTAGTTTGCTTGCAGTACACACACACCCTCTATAACCCCTCTCTCACAGCTCTGTCTGATAAACATCTGGTTTCTTTCCCGTCGCACTGTTCTCCCATTTTCTCAGGCGATAGACAGCATCCACGGGGTAGGCGTGTTCTGCCTGGCTCTGGTCCCTGCCAACACCCTCCCCAAAACCCCCCTGGGGGGCATCCACCTGTCAGAGACCAAACAGCTGTTCCTTGAAGGCTCTCTGCACCCCTGCAATGTCCTCATGTGCCCGCACACCTGTGTCACCAACCTGCCAAAACCCAGACAAAAACAGCCAGGTGTGTGTGTGTGAATATGTTTGTGGGTGGCTCTGTCTGTGTCTGTGGTTACAATACCATAATTTATCTTACAATACCAGTACCAATATCCTTATTCTTACATTATAATTATCTCAGTTGAAAACTTTCCCCAGCCAAGCCCCCCAAAGAAAAATAAACGCACAGGAATAAACAAAGCCCATTTCCCTTTCCCCAATACCACATATACATTTATCAATGAACAGACATATGGAGGACAGACAGATATAAAAAAGAACAGACAGGTGGTGATGGAAAGAAATAAGAAGGTAATACGCAAACAAATATATATAATCTGGGAGAAACAAATGTCAAATGAGACGTATGACAAATAAGAAAAAATAAATTAAACTAAATAAATAATTATGCTGTTAGTAATCAAATAATACATCAAAATCAGCAAGTAATGAGTGTTGTAATGGAAAATGGAAATAAGTATGAAAAGATGTTTGTGGGTTTGTTAGTCAGTGTATGTGGTGGGTTCTTTGGCTAGTGCGTTTAGTGTGACACATAGTTTTAGCACGTAAGAAATTATGTGTGTTGGACATTAATTAGGTTAAGTAGATTTAGGCCTGTAATACTGTAAATTGAGCCCACATTTCATTCAGTTGTGGTTTTTGTTTTTTGAGAGGCATTGCGTTTTCAATTAGATGTTATCTGTAAAAGCTTAAACATTGCAGACACTTTGTCTCTGCTTTTCCAAATATGGAATAAGGAACCAGAAGAATGTGATTTGAGTTATGGATAGGGATTTGAACTAGTGGGAAACTTCTCAGTAAACATGGTGAGGGTCAGAGTGGGATGTTTCAGTTCAAATAAGGAGATGTTTTGTTGATGACTTCCTGCCAGAACTGCTGAGTTAGTGACAGGCCTGATGACATGAAGTAGTTAGCTGGGATATTCGGTGTGGCCATATGTTAGTCTATGAATCCCATTGTATACAGCTTAAGCTGGGTTATGTGTGCTGTATGGTTCATTTTATTTGGATTTAGTTGTGTCTTAGTATTGTTGAAAAAGTGTTAATAGAGATTTGTGTCCAGCTGGTGGCAGTGCTGATTCTAAGGTCTCTCTTCCATTCTTAGATTTTTCACAGTCTTGGTAAGGAATGGTTAGTCATTGATGGAGATTTATAGTCTGCCTGTTCTATTTCTATCAGTGGGTTATGATGTTAGGGAAGTGGGTGAAGCCAATTCATTGTGTAAAGTATGAATGGGGATTGTCCAAGTAGTAGAAATAAATGGGTGTCTTGAGACCTCAGTGAATTTGACCTTAATATTGACATCACATTTCTTAGTTAAATTTAATCCACAGGTTTTTTTCAGTAAAATTTTGTAGTTTTAAAATCTGCATCAGAGAACAGGCTGGTGGTGGGATGTCAGGTTGGATGTTCAATTTAATGATTGCTATTAGTTGGTGGAAATTTTCTGCTTTCTCACATGGAACATGGGACTTTGCCATATTCTTTATCTGGCAGTGCTGGTTGTTTCTCTTGTTCATACAACCAAGGAATATCCATTATGTTGACAGGTTGATAACATTTTATAGCTTTTGCTTATGATAGAACCAGTACTTATGATAGTACCAGTGAGCCAAGTGGCTGTCGAATACTGAAATAGACCTGATGATGGAAATGCGTCAGAAGCATACCCAGAAAAACCTTTCTGTTGCCCATGGCTTAATGCTTAATGCTGCATGCATTCATGGCATTTGCTTGGCTTCAGTAGTAATAAGATGACAGGGCTTTTCCTGGCTCAAGATAAGGCAGCAGTGGTACTTTAATCGTGATCATGAGATCAAATTTACCTGATCTTTTTCGTAATGTGAACTATACTTTTTAACAGTGAATAATGATCTGATGATCACTACTGTCTTTTTACCTGCCCTCCTGGCAAATTCTTTCTAAATTGATTATTACACAGGCCATGTCTGCGAAGTTGAAAGTGGATTCTGCATTTTTTTATGCAGGAAAAAAGCAAAATGCAGAGGGAAGAATACATACAGTGCAATCTTTAAACACAGATAATCCATGGTCATTATTGGAATATTACAATAGGCGATGAACCAAACAATCGAACAGAAAGCACTTAATTTGAATAAAAAGCCAAAAATTAGCTTGCACAACATGAGTAAATTAAAACCGAAATCACTGCCGAGGATTTTTTTATATTATTAGCCTGTGTGCCAAAAATTCATTTTGATCAGAACACCTAAACATTATTTGTATCTCATAAGGACTCCTTGCCCGGACAGCTTCATGGGGACTAGCCCTAGCTTTCCTTCATGGGGAAAGCTGGTGCACACGGGGACAGAAATTTGATTCAGGCGGCCAACAGAGAATTCCCTATGCCCTGGCTGTGGGCTGAGCCATGTTTTGTGGAATTGCTGAAGACATTTTTATTTCAATTGTCAGTGAGATGAGTATTAGTGATATTCTTTTTGCCAGAAATGTTCAGCAGGCTGAATTTAGTAGGGTAGCCATCAAGTCCTTGGGCTTTTCCTTTCTTTCATTTGTTTAATTTATTTTCTTTTTCTTTTATTTGTTTCATCTGCTTTCCAATGGTTTTAGAGAAAACTGCTTTATTTTCTTGGACAGTCCATCTACTGCCATACCAGAACTAAAAAAACTGAGCATTTTTCTTTTTCTTCTACACAATGGGTTTGGGTGTGTCATTCTCATTCTTGGAATGTGACTGGAGAAAACAAGCACTTGCAGACTTTCTGTCAGAACAAACTACTGTTTGTGGTACTACCTTAGTTTGTCGTAGTACTGTATTCATGATTTCACCATATGCAATGATTGAATGCATAGTTTTCTGAAAATTATTAGCATATTTCCCATGTTTTCATGTCACAATATTTTCTAGGTATTTGCGTGCGCATGTGTTTGGTTGTGTTTGTTCATGTGTACTGTTCTGTAATTACTACTGTAGCTCTATTCACCGACAAGTTTCCAGCTCTCATTATACCTTAGACCCTGAGAACAAATGGGAGCCAAACATGTCTGATCGAAACCAAATTAGCTGAGAACAATTTGGCTAAATTAGTTTAATGAGGTAGTTTATTCCTGGACTTAAATGAATGCCTGCAGCCCTCCAGGACTCAGGGCAGAGTAGACCTGTCACCTATTGTGACAGCTGAGGTTTGCTGAGGGTTTCCCGGGTGGTGTGTGATGTTTGTCTGCTCTGTCTCTGAGAATGACCCCGTTGGTGTGGTGTGTCTCGTTTCTGAGAACGACGCTGTCAGTGTGGTGTGTGATATTTTTCTACTCTGTTTCTCAGAAATTGGCCCTGCCTCTGTGATGGTGGGGAACCTGGTTTCGGGGAAGAGGATTGCCCAGGCCAGTGGTCGGGACCTGGGCCAGATCGAAGACAATGACCAGGCAAGAATGGTGTGTGTGTGGCACCATGGGCCTCATTTTCATCATTCCCTGACCACCTCCACCTCTCTCTCTCTCTCTCTCTCTCTCTCTCTCTCTCTCTCTCTCTCTCCCCCCCCCCACTGTGGTTGGCTCCATAATAGACATTTTAGTCACCCTTTTCATTGCAACTGTTTCAACGCGGTAAAAATACGTCAGTACTTTTTCTTCACCCACAAGAAAATGTTGTTGCAATGTGTTTTCTCTGTTTTTGAGAATAACCTTGTTGATTTGGTATGTGACGTTTGTCTACTCTGTCTCTGAGAATGACTGATGACAAATACTGATCCAAATACAAATAGTGGCCTTTCTGAACACCCCTAGTGCCCATATAAGGGCGGAAAACCTCAATTCTACTGTTTCAAAAATGCTTTTCACAAGCCCATGTTAAGTCAGTGGGTGATATCACAGTCACGTGGTCCATATTTTTCTATGCTCTGTGGTGCAAACACACAGATCCATCCACACAAGCACAGTTGGAAGTGTGAAGCTGGGTCCTCTCATCAGAAATGACAGCGGTTCCTAGGTTTTATTTTGACTGTGTCCCTCTTACCTGTATAGCTTCTCTTCTGTGTTCAGTCCAGGTTTTAATTTTGCTATTCCTAAGCAGTCACATGTAGCAGTGTAGACACTGTAGTGTGAAGAGGGTGGAGAATGCATTCTAAAACAGCTAATTTCTTTTTTGAGCCAAACAGCTGTCAGTAATTTACCCCAGCGTCATTCAAAGCTCTGTCCATAAATCTCTTTATCACAGACAGGCAAATACACAGAATTAACTGGTTAACAAACACTCAAATGGACAGACATGATTAAGAAAACATACAGATAGACTGAGTAGGCATGAAATAACTCTTTATTTTGAACATTTGGTTCTTACTGAACAAAATTTGAATGGACTACGTCCAACGAATGGCAGACTTAAAACGTCGCAAATCCTATTCTGTATGTACAGATCCATTAGAGAGCTGGCAATTTCTGCATGGGCTTGGGTAAAAGCATCCTGGCAGCTCCTCACTGTTCACTCAGCTCTGTAACATGAGATGCAATTCCTTTAGAATTCCAGCCCCCTTAACTATCAATCTGAAAGACAAAAATGTACAAAAATATATTACAATCTGAGACATTTATTTCAAAGCAAATGTTTGCTTGCTTTATCTGTTTAGTGAGTTTATCCAGATTCAAAATGCTTCCTTTTCTGGCATTCATAAAATTATATTTTATGTTTGTATATGAAGAGCAATGTCATGTCCTTCATGTCCTGTTCTTCACCATATCACTCCATCACCTCATTCTGTGTCATCGGCCCTTCAGGTGAGTGGACTGCCATGAATGATGATGATGATGATGATGATGATGATGATGATGATGATGGTGGTGATGATAAGGATACAGTGGCGTGCAAAAATTCTGTAAGCCTGTTACAATGAATCTGTATGTGATCGAAAGCAAACCTGAACTCTAAATGGTATTGTTAATCATGAGACCTTTCTGCAAATCTTAAAGCAAGATTGCCTTTTATTTTCTTTTTTTTTAAATTTTGTTTATAAATTATTTTTTTAAAAAGGAAAAGGGCCCTGTGCAACAGTTTATGAACCCTTTTGGATTGAGTCAGGTAAGTCACTCCATGCCTTCTAAATTATCTAACTCCAGTGGCTGTTCTGTCTGGTGTTAACAACCATGGGTTCCTCTAAACAGTTGTCCACAGATTTCTGAATGCTACAAACACTCTCAATGTTTCAAACTACCTATTTCTACTGTCAGAAACATTATTAGAAAATTGAACATAAATGGAACAGTTGAAGTCAAAGACGGGAAGACCAAGAAAGTGGAAGACCAAGAAAGATTTCAGATAGAATGGCCCCAAAATAAGCCTCTGAAGTATGCAATAGAAAACACTGAGAAGCCTGAAGCCTTTTGGAACTTTGCTTTGGACTGACAAAACCAAAATTGAACTTTTTGGCCAGAAAAAAGGGTGAAAAATGTGTAGAGAAGAACACCTTGCCAACTGTGAAGCATGGAGGTGGATCCATTATGCTTTGGGGTTGTGCGGCACCTGGGGGCACAGGAAATATTGTGCGAGTGGAAGGAAGAATGGATTCCACCAAATATCAAGAAATTCTACAGGCTTATGTTCAAAGCTCAGTCCAGACATTGAAGTTGAAGAGAGGTTGGGTATTCCAGCAAGGTAATAATCCAAAGCATACCTCAAAATTAGTAACTGATGAAGCTTTTGGAATAGCCACCAAAGTCACCAGACTTTGATATTATTGAAAATCTGTGGATAAATCTTAAACATGTCATACATGCAAGGAGGCCAAATAATATTTCTGAGCTACAGGTGTTCTGCCAGGAAGAATGGTGAAAAATTCCAAAAGTCTTTACAAGCTGTTATAGTTGCCCGAGAAGGAGTTACAAAGTACTAACTGACAGGGTTCCCAAACCTTTGCACAGGGCCTTTTTTCTTTTTTGTATTATTTTGAAACTGTAAAAAAAAAGGAATATTGCTTTCTATATTAATTGTAAAAGGCTTTTGACCAGGTGTGCCCAAATTGTGGCACACTACTGTATAGTGGGGATGCTAATTAATGCAAATGGGGATGACACATATGTGGAAGATTCTTATTGCGCAAGAGCTGAATAACATTGGGAACTGAAAATCTGCAACTCATGCAATACATTAAAATATACATCTGTTTGTTGCCTCCAGAATGCAGTGCGCATTCATGAGCAAAATGGAAATGAAATAACTTTGGAATTATAAGGCTCTATCTGCGTTCTGAGTAGTTTTGAGATATTGAGCTTCAAAGCTTTCACATCCTAACACAGCAAAACTGAAAAGCTGGGCAGTTCTTCATAGATCACAACAGATTACCTAAAAGTACTCTGAATGTAGAATATCAAAATCCTGTCAAAATCGGATCTGCAGGACCCACGGCCATGTCTTGAAAACCTACTCGGGGAGGGCAGAGGGAAGTCCTCAGCTGGTCCTCTAATGTCATTTGTGAGCAGAGGGGATCGTATTTAGTGAGGCCTAATGGGATTGGCGTGACCAAAGGCCCATTTGCATGTTGTCAAAACAATGTCACGTCCAGGCCTCACTCTCAGGGAGACACCGCACATCACACACATGTGCCTGCAAGGGTACATATCCAACTCACAGGGGACTTAAAATGCCAGGGCTTTGGATGTTCTTTGAGCAAACGAACACATTAGACATGGAGGATATCTAAAACCTGCCACGTAGTGAGGCTTCATAATCCTCATAGAAACCAGACCTGGGTGAAATACGTAATTGTTTTGGATTCCGATACTTTTCTACGCTTTACTGAGCTTGTCTGGTGTATTTGAACATATGAAATACTCTCAGAAAGTGCAAACCCCACCTTCTGGTCCTCTAGATGATTTGGCAATCATAATGCAGCACTTCTAACACACAGAAAAGTATTTCTATCTAAAACAATTCCATCTTTGACCCAGGTCTGGTAGGAATGCATCCCATTACTCTGCAACTCTGGATTTTCTGTGAGCAAGCATTTCTTTTAAATTCAGAGAACAAAAATATAAGAACTGATTCCAATGCCTCCCAAACCCAGAACACCTGTAAAACATATATTTTATCCTCTGCTGCAAGATATCAGGAGCGTCTGACATCATTGCTGGCACTTACCTAGAAACGGAGACACAGATATGGATCATTAACATGTCAATCCTCCGGTCAGCCAGGAGTCTGCTGGCACAAATTGACAACCAGAAAAAACTCCCACAGCTTTTCTTCATGTTTCGTAATCTATTCTTTTTTTTTTTTTTAAGAATAAGCAAATTCAGTCAGTTTTTAATCCATGTAGTGCTTTTAATCCGGAAATTAACAAACAAGCAAACAAAGTAGAAAAAGAATAGGGAAAGTTAAAGGGCAAATGTGTTTACTTTTGGTCATTTGGTGTGGTCTATGTATAAAAATGGTTGGAACTCTGACACAGCTCACCCAATGTTGATGTTAATGCCCTCAAATTAAAGCTGACAGCACTTTAAACACTTTGTTTCATTTCAAAGTACTGAGCTGAAAGAACAGAAATTGTACCACTGTCCAAATATTAAGGACCTCACTGTACGTAATTGTTTTGGATTCAAATACTTTACTGTGTTTTACTGAGCTTGTATTGAAACCTATAAAATACTTCCACCTACCTTCTGGTTCCTTCTGCTAGCTCAACTGCACCAGGCAAGATCAATCGATCTTGTATTTGACCCAGGCTTGACTGAGATACCTCTAAGGACAGCTCCCACATGGTTATATTACACCATCTTTACTGTCCTCTTTGTTGTTTTCAGTTCCTCTTCTTGTCAGAGGTTCTGCAGTGGAGGTCCCAGACTACTCCAGACCACGTCCTGTACACACTTCTCAGCTCACGGGTAAGACCCACCTTTTCACAGATCTAACTTAAATACTATTGTGTTCTTCTATGTGGTCCTAGTTGTAAGATCCGGTCCAACTTGCAGGGTACCCTGCTTGTTGGCATGTTGTAATACCCTGGGACAATAGAAAGTTAGCATCTTGTGATATTCTAAGAATTCAAGGGACAATAGCAATGTTCTGTGTTATGCGCTATATGAATGCAGGGGGTGATGGCATGTTATCAGGTTCCATATGAATGCAGGGAGCGATAGCATGTTATCAGGTCCCATATGAATGCAGGGAGCGATAGCATGTTATCAGGTTCCATATGAATGCAGGGAGCGATAGCATGTTATCAGGTTCCATATGAATGCAGGGAGCGATAGCATGTTATCATGTTCTATATGAATGCAGGGAGTGATCGCATGTTATCATGCTCTATTTGAATGCTGTGGGCGATTAATCATTAACTAGATCTGGCCCTGGTTATAATTCTGTATGAACTCAGGGGGTAATGATTTATGTTGTACATGTTTGTGAATGCAGGGGGCGATAGCCAGCTCTTTGACCTGCCTCCAGCTACACAAGCGGGCAGAGAAGATTGCGGTCATGCTGGTGGAACGGGGCCATCTGCAGGAAGGAGATCACGTTGCACTCGTCTATCCCCCAGGTGGGTCACTCCCACATCATCACTAACCAATCACTGTGCATTAACCATTGCGAACTATCAACACATTCTGCAAGGATGTGATTTATTAAATGTAGGATATGCCTTTAACTGTCCTTGTTATGTTAAATTGTTTAAGCTTGTTTATACTTTGTTTATACTTCTGGAACAGTTATGCAATTTAATTTCAGTGGCTGCTGAACTGATTGCATGTAAGAATAACAGCAACAGGTCATAAACTATTTCAACCAGTAACCTTTATTTATTTTTCAAGATGCTTTCTCTTCACCAGTTAAATCTGTTTGATGTTAACTTGTGTTTCCAAGTCATCAAATGTAATGAAAATGAGCTCAGCCAAACTCGTTTCCCAAATTTACACAATTTTAATGTTTCCAGCAAGCATTTCAAAAGCATCTGAAATATTTCATATACATATTTTTAAGGCAAAGCAGACAGAGCTGTGCACATTGGCATTCAAGATGCCCTTTAAAAGATGCCCTTTCTTCTTGATTCTAAAACCTAGGAACGTTGTATGAACATGACGTATACTTTAACTAAGGACTAGTATCTGTACTTGCATAGGAGATGCATTTTGGAACCCCAGCAGGCAAGCGTATGCATAGAGATCACTAGAAAGGAGGTTCTTCCGACCTACGTATGTCAATGGTTTCTGTAGATCTTAGGAGTGTTATCTTGTCAGATAGGACATCACACCTCTAATACTGGATGTTTGTATTACCATATGAGAACGGTAAAAGGTAACTTTTTCCCTTTTGTTGTTGGTGTGGGTGAGGACTGTGTTTTTTTTTTTTTCGGAACAGGGGTGGATCTGATTGCGGCATTTTATGGCTGCCTGTATGCCGGTTGTGTACCCATCACCGTCCGCCCACCGCACCCCCAGAACATTGCCACCACCCTGCCCACCGTCAAGATGATCGTGGAGGTAAAGTGACATAAAGAGATTGTTTTAATGACAGTCATTAAAACAGTATGTTCTTGGTGAAACCACACAAACATCTTGTTATGATATGGGAGCTTTATTAAGAATTGCACTGGCTATTGGGATTGGGTGTATTGATGTGCTGTGGCATTGGGCCTGATTTTGAGTAGAGCTATTCATTAATGTGGAGGTCGAAAAACAGAAAAACTGCATTTGACGTGGAGAATGTTAGAAGTGCTGCATTATGATTGTCAAATTCTAATGAATCCCCCCCGCCTCCCCAGTCAAACTGATTACATTTATTGGTGATGAAGTGTGAGCGTATGTGCGTGCGTGTGTCTACTTGTTCAACTGTATGTCGCTCTGGATAAGAGCGTCTGCCAAATACCAATAATGTAATGTAATGTATTTTTTATGCATGTTTGGGTCAGTGTGCTGTGTTTCTGTGTTTTGTGCAGGTGAGTCGCTCGGCCTGTGTGATGACTACACAGATGATCTGTAAGCTGCTGAGGTCAAAAGAAGCGCTGGCTGCTGTGGACATCAGGACATGGCCCCCGGTGCTGGACACAGGTGAGCTCCCCACGTCCAGAGCCACGTACAATAAAATACAAAACCATAACGAGGGACAAGTGCGCTGAAAACCCTAGAGGGAAATTCCTAACCAGTTCCTAGTGGTAGAAGTAACCACATACCTAACAGCGTTAACCTTAGAAGATTAATCCGATGACAATCTGACCAAGAAGCAGCAATAAAACACTTTTGGCAAATATAACACTGAGAATAATAAAACGATTATACCCAATTATGATAATTACAATAGACAGCATACATGGCTAATTAGAAATTACAAGAAGGTCCTGTAGGGAGGGGAGGGGAAAGATGCAGCATGAAAAGGTGTGTCTTCAGTCAGCGCTTGAAGGTGTTCAGAGCTTTTCAAGTAAAAGCCACATCCTGCTATCATTCCATAGAGCCTAATCTCAGTTTACTCAGTCTGTACAGGCTTTTCAGGGTCATGTCTGTGAAAGCGAGGGCCGCTCAAAATGGTAAATGGTAAATGTCTGCATTTATATAGCTTCATTCGCCACACACCAACGGCGATTGGTTGCCATGCAAGGCACCAACCGTCAGGAGCATTTGGGGGTTAGCTGTCTTGCTAAGGGACACTTCAACACACCCTGGGCAGGATCGAACCGGCAACCCTCCGACTGCCAGACTGCTCTTACGCCCTGTTTGCGTGTTTGTGTGTCTCCTTACAGACAGTGAGGACAGTCTTTTTAAGGCATCTCTATGAAAGGGAGGATCATTCTGGTTTATGCTGTACAGTATGTGCATCTCCTTCCTCAGATGATTTGCCAAAGAAGAGGCCAACTCAGCTGTACAAGCCGTCCAACCCTGACACTCTAGCCTACCTGGACTTCAGTGTGTCCACCACCGGCATGCTCGCAGGAGTCAAGGTGTGTTCATCCAGCACTTTACTCTCACACACACAGCCTCTCACACACACAGCCGCTCACGCACACAGCCGCTCTCACACACACAGCCGCTCACACACACAGCCTCTCACACACACAGCCTCTCACACACACAGCCTCTCACACACACAGCCGCTCACACACACAGCCGCTCACACACACAGCCTCTCACACACAGCCTCTCACACACACAGCCTCTCACACACACAGCCTCTCACACACACAGCCGCTCACACACACAGCCGCTCACACACACAGCCGCTCACACACACAGCCGGTCACACACACACACACATACATAGACACACATGCGCACACACGCACATGCACAGACGCATGCGTGCACATACATACAGCCACTCGTACACAAACAGTACATACATCCACACACATGCACGCTCACGCACACACATACATAGACACACGCGCAGACACACAAATGCATGCGAACAAACACATAGTTGCAACTACAAGTGGTGTTTAGCATTTCCATCTCTAAAAGGGCAAAACATTTCTTTTTTTTAAGTTATAAAAATAGAGGGTGTCTGTATTGCTGTCACACTTCTATGTTTCCATGCAGGTTTTTCTTTCCACAGAGTTGTTAAGCTACAAGAATTACCCACACACATATGCGCACACACAGACATGGTGTGGTTAATCTTGAAAAACATAAATCTAAAGGTTATCTTATGCATGCAATTGATCATAGTTTCACTGGTAAAGGTAATAAGACAAAATCTTTGAATCTTTAGCCTCATGTTAATTGAAAAATGCTGAGGCAGAGCCTTTCTGAATGTCATTGCAAAAATTAATGAATGAAAGGGCGAACCTGTAAAACATTTCCTTCCCCTGCAGCCGTTGGAGGGCTGGTATCACACTGGAGAGTTTAGTCGCATACAATTCCCTTTGTAAGCAAATATTCAAGAAGTATCTTGAGTTACACGCCTCCCTGGTGGCTGTAACATGAAGCAGAAGCCCAAGGAGACTGTGAATTAGTGCAGAGCACATTGTGTACAACATGACAGTGGAAACGAACAGCGAAAACCAAGATCTGGCTTTAGGTACTTCAAAACCCAGCAAAAAAGATCATTAGATGACATCTTCATTATGTCATCAAGTGGAAGAAAGAAATTCTGTGCCTCCATAAACTCCCTTAGCCGAAGGGCTTAAAATGGCTGTTCTGTGAGTTCTGTAATTATGCACTTGAAAATATCTGTTGGCTGGATATGGTGCATTCTGAATGAATTTTATGCGTTCTTGTTCATGAGGGGTGGAGGTCTCACATGGCCTTCAGATTAATCATTTATGTTCCATTACTTTAGAGCTGTGTGCGGGTACATTTTGTCTGCTCGCAACATTGTGCATGTTATGCCATTTTTAATTATGTTTCTGAATTAGTTTTGTAATGTTGAAATGTGAGTTTGCCTTGTAGCCTCAGAAAAGCATAAGAACCACTGAACAGATGCTGCTTGCTTATCAGGGAAAAGATGAGTGGTGTCCATTCTGTGAGCAATGGTGCTTTGTTCTTAAACTCAGCTTTGTTGTTGTTCACAAGTGTTTTTTGAAATCTAAAATGTCGCCACAAACATCCATGTAATCATTGAAATTAAGAGTATTCCTTGGTGGGCTGAGCAAGGGTTTCTGTGTAGGTGAGGTGCATCTAGAAGGTATGTTTGCTTGAGCAACAGTAGTAACTGTCAGCAGTTCTGCAGACAGAAACTCCTTGTTAATGAGACGTCAGAGAAGAATGGCCAGACTGGTCAAAGCGGACAGGAAGGTGACAGTAACGCAAATAACCACATATTACAACAGTGGTATGCAGAAACGCATCTCTGAACACATTACGCATCATAAATAAGTGGATCAGCTACAGTAGTAGAATAAATACCTAATAAAGTGTTCGGTGAGTGTATGTGGATAAAGTAGCCTAGGCTAATTAAGTGTGCCTTTAAAATGATATTGCTTTTTCTACCGCTAACTGTTTCGCATCCCAAAAAAAAATAGCCAATGTTAAGTCTCCCATCAATGTAGCCAGTATCCAAAAGGAAAGTGAGAAAGGAAACCGTGTTTAGAATGACTTTTTCCAGACAAAAAAAAGCCACAATTAGTTTACCGCTATTGGCTCCACCATCCTCAAATGTGGATGTCAGATGACGTCGACAATAATCGTATGGTGGAATCCCTGCTCTTAATGTAGAATGCTTGGATCTTATCTCACAGTGTGACAGCAATGAGAGACGGGATATTGTCGGGCTACTTCGCACAATGTAACATGTAACAATTGTAAAAGACAGCTGATACCGACAGTGTACAGCTAGGAAGTCATGAGAGAATATCAGTGGTTATGAAATTAAGGATGACTGAAAACTGGTGATTATTAAAATTAAAATGGGGGAAAAAAAAGTTTTTAAAACAATGACCGGATCTTCTATGTTCTCTCTCTCCATCAGATGTCTCACAACGCCACTAGTGCCTTCTGCCGTTCAATCAAGCTGCAGTGCGAGCTCTACCCCTCCCGCGAGGTGGCCATTTGTCTGGACCCCTACTGCGGCCTGGGCTTTGTGCTTTGGTGCCTTTGCAGGTGAGTGCATTGTGTCACATAGTCTGGTAAACTGAAAGCAGTGCAGTCTATAAACATGTTTCAGCAGGCCTATTACAAATTGTCTTTTTTTCTTTTTCAAAATAATCAGTTGTCTACTTCAGGTGTACAGTGCCCTCCATATTGTTTGACCCATTATTCCTCTAGTTTTTCGATCACCTTTGGAAAATATTATTGCTGTTTATCAACATGTGGACCAAAGTTGTGCCCATGAAAGTCAAAGAATAAATTATGAGAATAAAGCAACATGAATAAAGTGGTTAGATTCATTGGCTAAACCTTAGGCTAACCAAAACCAACTGTTTGGAACATAATTAAGAAGAGAGCGAGCACTGGTGAGCTGACTTATCGCAAAGGGGCTGGAAGGCCAAGGAAGATTACAGACAAATTTTCTCCATAAGAAAGAAAAATCCTGAAACACCTGTCCGACAGATCATAAGCACTCTTCAGGAGGAGTCATGTGGATTTGTCAATGACCACTGTCTGCAAGATGCAAACCACTGGTTAGCCACAAAAAAATAGGGTGGCCAGGTTACAGGTTGCAAAGAAGTACTTAAAAGAGCCACCACAGTTCTGGAAAAAGGTTTTGTGGAAAGATGAGATGAAAATTAACATGAGATTAGAACAGATTTAACATCAGATTGATGGCAAGAGCAAAGGAAGAGAGAAAAGAGGAGAGGAGAACACAGTGATGGGGGTGTTTGGCCTGGGCATGTATGGCTGCTGAAGGTATTGACTCACTTCTATTCATTGATGATAAAACTACTGAAGTGTATATGAATTCTGAAGTGAATAGATACATCCTATCTGCTCAACTTCAAGGGAATGCCTCAAATGTCATTGGTCGGCCGTTCATTCTACAGCAAGGCAATGATCCCAAACATATTGCTAAAGCAACAAAGGAGTTTTTCAAAGCTAAAAGATGGTCAATTCCTGAGTGGCCAAGTAAATCATTCGATCTGAACCCAATTGAGCATGCTTTTCATATGGTGAAGAAAAAACTTAGAGACTAGCCCCTGAAACAAGTATGAGCTAAAGATGGCTGCAATGCAGGCCTGGCAGAGCATCACCAGAGAATTCTTAATTCATCACCAGACTTAATTCTTGTGTTGTATTTGTCCCTTTCCCTAACAGTTTTCAAACACAGATATAAGTCCCTGTTGTTAGTAGTTTCAACATGTTATTTTCAACTTGCAAGCATTTAGTTATTTTTGTTTCTCCAATGTACTGATTCTTCTTTGTTTTGTGTCAAACTTTCTCTTATATCTCTTTTTTTTTCAACAGATTTCATGCTTTTTTCTTTTTATTTTATACATAATTTCCTTTTATTTGGTCTTCTATTGTAATGTCTCACTTTGTATTCTTAAATTTAAATAATGTATATACTTTTAGGTGAGGTTCTAGCATAAGCCCCCTAGGTTTTCCAAACCTGTCCTGCACATTGCTTAAATATTTGTTCTGTAAAACTGTCCTCAGCTGTACATTTGTGTAAAAGATTTAAATAACATGCATTCATACCACGTGGATTAGAAGCAGTGGGTTTCAGTCGGCTCTCTATTTTTCTGGATTTTTTTCACCACCCCAGTATGGGCAGGAAACTTTCTCTTTTCCCTTTTGTTTGCTCATTCACTAGCTACAATATGAATATGCAATAGAACAGTGTCTGGCTTCTGGAGCACAGTGTAATCTGACCTCTGTCTTCCAATTGAAAAGTCTATACCTGCAGCAAGAGTGTGTTCCTTGACCCCTCTCTCCCTCTTGTAAAGTGTGTACTCAGGGCACCAGTCCATCCTGATTCCGCCCTCGGAGCTGGAGGTCAACCCAGCGTTGTGGCTGCTGGCTGTCAGTCAGTACAGGGTGCGGGACACCTTCTGCTCCTACTCCGTCATGGAGCTCTGCACCAAGGGTCTGGGTCTGCAGACCGAATCACTCAAGGTAGAGGAATGCTTTGTACCTACACAACCCTAAGTCCTTTCATTTACATTATTGGCATTTGGCATTGGCACTTATCCAGAGCGACGTACAGTTGATTAGACTAAGCAGGAGACAATCCTCCCTTGGAGCAAGGCAGGGTTAAGGGCTGTGCGGACCTTATTGTGGCTACACCAGGATTAGAACCTCTGACCTTGCGTGTCCCAGTCATTTACCTTAACCACTACGCTACAGGCCGCCCTTCTATACCCTTCTGACTTCATCCTACATTCCCTAGCCAAAACTAACCCTCACCCCTTTAACTACACCGCCAAGTCCTTCAACCTACACACCCAAACTCCTTTAACCTACACACCCTAAATTCCTTAACTATACCTTTCTACAAGTTGCATCGTCTTGATGCTCCAGGCAATGATTCCGAGGCGATCACCCTGCCGAGTCCCTCCTCCCCCCTCGGAGTGGTGAGCCAATTATGCCACTCCACGTGTGCTGGCCAAACTGAAGCCTGCTTCAAGGGCAGATGCCTTAGCCACCTGCCAACGCAACACCTAAACTCATTTAACATACATTGTACTACCCTTAAGTCCTTTAACTGCACCCACAAGTCCTTTATCCTACACATCCAAACTCCTTTAACCTCCACGCCATAACTCCTTGCATCTACACCAGCCTAACCTATACCCACAATGATCCTTTAACCTACTCCCTATAACACCTAACATACACCCACAACGGTCCTTTAACCTATACCCACAAACTTTCTGCACCTACAAAGATCAGCATGCAGCAACTCCAGCAAAATAAATGCGCTATGAAGGCAACTAAATTGTTGCACAATTTTGTTTATGCCTTTGCAGAAATCTCAGAAAGATACAGATTACACTCCATGCTCTGCAGCTACATTTGCATATTGTCTCCCATTCCTCTGCCCTTTGCTTTGTTTGCAGCTGAAGGTGAAACAGTGTTGTGGGGACAGCCCTTGCAGATGGATCCACAGCGTTTCCATCTGTGTATCTGAGATTTCTGTACACAGGAATGCCTGGACAGATGCACTAACAGGGAGCCTAGCAATTTCAGTGACCCTAATTAAAATCAAAGCAGCTTCTGTCACTCTCCTATTTCTGATTCAAAAGACTTGATAATTTCAATGTCTTTAATAGGCAGAGTTTGTTTTTCATATGTAGTCACCAAAGTTTTACCTATGGAGATATTTTATGACCACTGAAGCTATCAATTTTTGGCCCCATAGTTGCAAATCTCCATTCTAGACGTTGGGCAACGAGCCTAGATGAGCTGTATCATCACTGTCATCGTCATTCTTATGTTCATTTGTTCGGTTCCACTTTGGCTGACAGACGCGGTCGGCTAACTTGGTAAACATGAGTAATGGTCAGTGTGTAGATCTACAGGACACTTATGTTGTGGGCCACTATAAATCGTGGGAGCAGAGCTACTGTCCTAATTCCAATTGGTTCTGTTGACAGGGCATGCGGAGAAGTGCGAGCAAAGTTTTGGGACGAGCTGCTATGTTTCTGTGCTGGTGCTGAGTTCTCTCTCTCCCTCAGGCCCGTGGCCTGGATCTGTCCCGGGTCAGGACCTGCGTGGTGGTGGCGGAGGAGCGCCCCCGGATAGCGCTCACTCAGTCTTTTGCCAAGCTCTTCAAGGACCTGGGCCTCCACCCCCGGGCCGTCAGCACCTCCTTCGGCTGCAGGGTCAACCTGGCTATCTGTCTGCAGGTCAGTCCCCCTGCTGTGTGTCTGCCTGCGTGCATGCGTGTTTGTATTGTATGAAGGTGTATGTGTCCGCGCGCATGCGTGTGTGTGTTAGATGGTGTTTCACAGCTGGGAGTGTATTTTTTGAAGCAGTTTGTGGGGTTGCCACATCTATAGCAACACCCCCCCCCTGCAGTGTGTTTCTCAGGAAAATCCAACAGCCAGGCCAGTCAGCATCACAGAATTTCTGCTGCCTCAGTACTCTACTTGTAGGTGCGAGTGTTCAAACCATCCCCCAACAGCAGGATTCAGTACTTTCACACTTGTTTCACACTTTCATTTAAGACTTTTAAATTTAATTCTTAATTGTTTCCGGTGCCGCTGATTTAAACTCCTATTCCCTGTGTGTAGACGTGAAATGAAAGGTTTATTACTGGGTGAGTGTGGCAATAAAGATTCATCATTTTATTTTTTTATTTTTTTTTACAAATGGCTCAGCATGATGCAGCATTTTGATTGGACTGCTGATACCATGATTAAAATGCAGGAACTTCAGGAACTGCATTTGCAGATGTCTTTCTCATATGTTTTGTAATGTTAGTTTATTTGCCTTTAATTTTGAACATTTTGCCAAGAAAAAAGCTTATTTATAATTTTGTACTTCATATTACTTTGATGTTTTTTTGTTTTTTTGCCATTTACGTATTTGACATTTTTTGTTTTGTTTTGTTTTATTAATTTTTTATTTTTTTGCACCCACCCTGGTTTCTCATGCGTACCCTTGTCTTGGCACCCCTGCCCTCTCCTCCCCTCCCATTTTTTCCATCCTGTTTCTGCTGCTGTAGCCACACAGGCTTGGGAAACCTCCCGAACAGGTAGGGTATGTTCCCTGTTCCCTAATTAACCTCCACCCCCCTCGTTTCCACCTCCAGCCACAGGGGGGCAGCAGAAGCCTAGTGCAGGATTTTCCAAGCTCACATTTATTAGAAAACAATTAAGATAATTGTTACCAGCTTAGTGTAAAAAAAAACAACAAAGTGGAGCTACTGAACTGGTTGGGCTTCAGATGTGTGTATACACAACATCTACTTGCATTAGTCCCACTTCAATGAATGAGTAAAGGAAGAATAAAGGAATGAGAGTAGCAATAAATGAAAGCTTTAATGAAAATCAAGAGATGAAAAAATAAAGAGAGAGAAAAATGGGGAGAAGGGTGCTAATCCGATCGTGGTATGCAGGGTTCTCCCCAAAGAATGTAATCGTGGCGGTGAAAATAGTGGCCTGTGTCACCTGCATATAATCCTGCCTCTCTACCCAAGTGAAATCAGGGGAGAGACTTTGCTTCTGTGAAACCAGAAGCAGCAACGCACGTCTAAGCAGAAAAGTATCACTGCTTTGTCAAGAACTTTTCTTTTGCTTGGAAATTCAAATTCAAATTTTGGTCAGCAAGAAATTACAGGCAGTTGGCCATCATTTACATTTTCATAATACTGTAAATAAAAAGAAGTTTTTTGTTTCACATTTTTTCCTGCTGTACCTAAATTGTACTCATCTGTGAAGTCAAAACAGAAGTACCTCCTGAACCAAGTTTTGTGTACCGTTATATCCCTGCTGGTTACCTATTAGGCCTAGTCTGGACTTCTCACATATTTCATATAATTTCTTCTAGTACTTTTTAAAAGTTTATACATTTAGTCATAATACTTGAAGTGAGAAATTAATCATTCAGTTTTATTTTCAAAAATATATTTATTTTTTGTTTTTTTATAATTTGTTCAGAGAAAATAAAATGTAAGATTTGAATACTTTGATCACTACTTTGATCACTGGCCTAAATCATTTTTTGTTCTTAACTTTTATGGTCTGAATGCAGATTTGCGGGTGTGTTTAATAACCCAGAATGCAGGGAATGACCTCTAAACTCCTGGGGCCTCATTTATAAAACTGTGCTTAGGATTCACGTCAAAAGGTTGTGTAAGCATGAAACCTAGGACGTGCGTACGCAAAAAAATATTCTGATTTATAAAACAGTGCATACGCACGTCCCACGCCAGTTTTCCTTTATAAATCACAATCAACTCTAAATGTGGCGCAACTTTGCCAGCTTCATGTCCCGCCCACAGTTGCCTATAAATAGGCAGTGAAACACCCCTAATGAATATGCATTACACGAAGACGACAATGGCAAACGCTGAAAAGAAGGCCAAGAAAAGGGATTTCAGCCATTTGATTGCCTCTGAAAAGCTACAGGTGTGGGAATTATCCTGATTGATTGTAAATGACGAACAGTTCTGCACAACGAATGTGATGATGACGATGATAATAATAATAATACACGTTATTTGTCTAGCACCATTGAAAACACAGTTACAAAATTAAGAGATAAAACGAACAAAAATTAATAACAATAAACACATTATAAAACATAATATATGAATATGATAACAATATATGAAACTATGCTCGTATCTGCCCGACTGACGCATTGTAAACGGCATCAGTGCAGCGCAATTTGTTCGACTGTTCACCATATTATTTATGAGAATACATTTAATAACATTAAGTATTGTTTAACAATTCGTCTACATATTTGAGGGATTATTTTACAACATCTCCGTTTATATTTATCATCCTAAATCATATTTTTGGGGCACTCCAGGGAGCATCAATCAAACAGCTGTTTGTTTATTCGTTGTAAGAGAGGCTTTTATCCGTTTTTGCAAATTAACTCTTCGTATATGATACGTGAGAGGTAATATTTCATTACATTACATTACATTACATTGCATGGCATTTAGCAGACGCTCTTATCCAGAGCAACGTACAACAAAGTGCAAATTAAACACAAGAACAAGTGCAAATAGGACCTGAGAGTCCTAGTGTAAACATGCAGAAAATCAGAACCCTTTAAGAGTACAATCAACAACCATCAATTTCGATTTATTTTACACAGTGGTATCTGTTGTATATCATTTTCGACTTCTCTCGTCGCCAAATGTTGTGTTGCACTTAGGAAGGGAGAGAACCCGTATAGCGAGATTCAACAACACAACACTTTAAAGTATAACAGGGGCGAAGCACGTCCTTACAGCAGCCATACCCAGCCACAACTCCCGGCAAATCTTTATACCTTTTTAAATCCTGTTTCACTTCCCGTTTTCCTGGTCTTACGTCACGAGCATTAAAGGCACAGTTTCTCATTTCTCCAGTTAATGTGCATACGCATGGGTCAGAGTTTCCGTGGAGGACCGCACATTTTCCGGTCAAGTTCGTTTTTTATAAATGCCAAAGTTTGCTTAGAAAGTGGCGTACGCATTCTTTTGTGCCTACGCAACGTTTATAAATGAGGCCCCTGAACACCACTCCGTTTAAAAATTCTGGGGAGAACCCAGGGTATGATGCGGTTGTGAATTTCTGGGGTCAGAAATTTGGACAAAAAAGCTGCAGTGTTGTATTCTCCATCTCTGCTCCACAAGAACTGATCTACATCTACAGTGTTATACAAATGTATTATATCATAATGGTTCCCAGAGCCTGTTGGTGTAGCTGGGTGTGCCACCACTGTGTTTAGGGAGGCACTCAGATTGATGCGTCAATCTGAGTGAACTGTGGTTCATTGCTCAAGCATTTTGCGTGAATAATAAAACCTATAAATAAAACCTAATGCTTTCTTTGGCTACTATGGGGATTCCTCCATTTATGAAGTACATGTTACGAGATGAGATGAGACGGCTTGAAGAAGGAGTGTTGCTGTCCTTCGGGCCGCTGAGGGACGGGGTGTGGGCGGTGTATCTAACACTAACTCTAATTGGATCAGACGGGGTACAATTAGCTACCAAATTGGGAGAAAAAGGGAAAAATCTGAAACAAAAAAAAAAAGAAATATGAATCATGAACTGAGCTGAGAATAATTAATTTAAGTAGATGTTTCTAAATGGAGAAATCCTGACTAGCATGCCCCTTTCGTTGGCTGGAGTTCTCTGTCGGGGTTTTCTAGTGTCATTGTTCTATCCTGAAGGGGGAGTCAATTCTGCACTTGTGTGTTCTTCTCTGGTGATGGGTTCGCCTGGCGCTGGGTGTGTGTGATCTCATGTGGCAATGGCAAGGCGTTACTTTTACTTTATTCTTGGGGGGGGGGGGGGGTTAATTAGTTGTGTGCAATGCCAACAAATTTCGCCTGTTAGAATTTTGCCATTATCGTTCCTTCAGAATTTTTTTCCAGAATATGAAGGAATGGAAAATGAAAGATAATTTGAGATAAATCTTCATAAGAAAAAAAGTAGACAATGGCCCTTAAGTCCAGATTTAATAGAGACAAATGGCTAAGCCCCTTAAGCTTGATTATTTGTTGTATTGAAAAATTTTACTGTTTAATGAAACTTGACAATAGTTCACTTAGACTACCACCTTTCTATCTGTGAATTACTGAATTATTTTTCCCAACCCTTATTGGGCATCTCCCTTTCAGATGGTAATACAGTACTGTAGTTTTTTGGAAATCTATAATTGTGAATATAGGAAAATGATAAGAGATAAGGGAGGGAAGGGACAGGCTCCATATTTCTTGATTATTGTAAAGTCAGTATTGTAAAGAAACAAAAAAATTTCCCTCACTATTATTTTGCAATTTCTGTCATTGAAATCTTTGTTTATTTCTCTAAATACATAATTAAAAAGAAAATTTAAAAAGTGCACTCACTCCCAGCCTCAGAATCCACAGGCTTCCAGCTGTGATTGGTGAGTTACGCCTCTCCACAACTCAGTATCTCTCTGGTAGCATTGTGTGGACTGCACAGTGGAAAATAGATGTTTCCAACTGATGTTTCCAAATGAGGGATATCATTGTTTCTGAAACGTTCTGCATGGAGGAATGGTCAAAAATCCCTCCAAATGTGTTCTCTAACCTTTTTTAGGAAAAAACTCATGGCTTTCAGCCAGGGGTGTTTGCACAAAGTATTAAACCAAGGGTGCTAATAATTATGGAACCTGTTTTTTATTTATTTATTTATTTTATTTAAGACTTTGGTTCATTCCATTGAATGATTAATAAAGTGCACTACTTCACACATATATATATTTTATGTCAATAATTTTATTATTGTTTAGTTTACAGCACTTTTTGTGCATATTTATCAATAATTATTCCAATAATTCTGGAGCCCATTGTACATAGCCAAATCTTCTTTTAATTATGTGACAATTATGGCTGAACAAACAAAAATAGATGTCAAAACATTAGCCACTGGTTAAAGTTAAAAACCATCTCTGACAATCTGAAGGTTTTAAAATATTTACATTCCTGGCACTGGCAACCCGCATGGTCTGGATACAGCACCAGACTGTGGGGGCCAGCCAGGGGGATCTTCAGGCAAAGGTCCACCATTTACCTCATGTCTTGTAGACAAGTTGAGATGTGTACCACCTTCTACTGAAGGGTGGGAAGCAGAGAAAATGTGTGTTATAAGCAGTGATACAGACAGGCCATGGATGTAAATGACAAAACCAAGAGACTTGCTATAGAGAAAGAAAAAGAATGGACTGAAACCCGAGGGACTCATGTAGAGAAGTTATGAGGTTTCATACTCTCATTCAATCAAGGTAGGATTTTGCTCATTTACACACCAAGTAATCTTGGCCCACCATGGTATTTTTTTATATTGAGGGGGGTGGTATATGGGGGAGAGATACCATTCTGCACTGTATTTATGTTTTTGGAACTGGACTATCAATTAGGATATTGATGACTACTTCCATTGTCAAAAAAAGCTAAGAAACTAAGCAGTGGTAGCTCTGAGACCAGTCTTTGGTCTTCACAACCCTATTCTGAGTGCACTCGATTCTTATGGACTCCGAGTCCAGGAGGCTATTGTGAAGGCCTCACCTCCACCTGATTACACACCTCCACCCCCCACCCCACATGCTGTATTTGTGTCGTTGTAAATTCTCCTTTTACATTTAAATGTCTAGATGATGTCACGCTTGGCTCTGGTATAGTCAAATCCTCATTTTCTTTTGTTTCAGTTTGCATTTATCGTCCAATGCTTCCAGCTTCACATCTGTAGATTTGTATTCCACAAGCAGAATTAGATTTTTTTCTAATGGGACTTGTGTGCCTTGATTTGGTTCATTTGACAGAGCTTGTAATGGGAGGGTAAGGCTCCAGAATATACAGGAACTACCATGACTTCACCGACTGCATTATTTTAACCAATCATATTGTTTGCCTATGGATATCAAAGTAATTTAATGGGTTTATGTGGTATGAGTCAGTGATTGGCTGCCTGCATTTTGGAGTTTCTAAAAGAATGAAGAATTGGCAAGCATCAGCGTGCCTGAGAATGATGAAGCTCCCTATTTTGACCAGTGGGGCACTACTCTTTGCTCGCAAACTTGTGCTAACTAGAATTTTGTTACTTTCAGGGCACATCTGGACCCGACCCAACCACTGTATATGTGGACATGAGTGCCCTGAGACATGACAGGTGAGTAAAAGCTGTGTCAATCAAAAGGTGAACCATTTCAATTTCAATTGAAATGGACTATAGGGAATTTAATTTGTTTTTGCATCAGTCTGAACCATGGTGGTTAAGACATATCAGCAAATCCAGAAGATTGGTGATTGATAACTGTCAGCAGTCCAAACCACAGGGCAGTGCTGCCAGTCAATCAAAATTAGTTGAATACAATCGAGTCAATCCACAAGTAAGTGTTCAAAAGCGCTGAAGACAGAATGCTGATTGTGCTGAACAGGGGGTGAAATTGTCATAAACAATACCATTTGTACATTACATTTTAATATTCAGGACCACTGCTGTGAGTCAAAGCATGGAAAACTCATGCTCTGATGTTAGCAGCAATGGGAAAACTGTGGCCACAGAAAATGTGTTGTGGTTGTTGTGCTCAGACAAATAAATGCAGATTCACTGACTTCATTAAAATGATACTCGTTTCCCTTCTCTGTGGCGTGGAGAATAAAATGGAGGGTCTTCACGTGCAGTGCAGTCCTTCGGTTCCCCTTTTTTAATGTCGAGACATTTAAAAATTTTGAGCTGTAAAGTTATGAGCTGTACACCAGAGTATTTTTGCACCAACATTCCATTCCTTTTTCAGTATTGTTTTTTTGTGTCCATGCTGTTTTTGTTTGTTTCTCCATGAGACTGCAAGCAGCATTTCCCCAAGCTGTGAGAATCTTTTATGGGCTTTTAAAGGATTTGTGCTCTTTGCTGGAAGGATATTGTTCATATTAAAGAGGCACTGATGTTGCATCCTTGGAAAGAGTATTCAACCTAAACCTACGGTGTACAGACTCTGTCACAAACATTGTGAAAATGTGATATTATTGTGTAGCAAAGATATCCTTAAATCGTTTACCTGTGGTGAAAAAAGTACATATTTACAATGTAGCTGCAATGTGTTTTGCTTGGGGGTAGTAATGAAATAATTATGGTAAGAACATTACAACAACCACAACCTTGCATGACCTCCCTGCAACATTGTAAAAAATTAGTAGCAACATTTTGCACTAGCTAGGAGTACAGTGGTAATTCAGGGTTGTGCTAAGGTGAAGGTCGCCTAAAAAACTAAATTGTAGTTTTTAAAATTGTTTCTATTCAGTCTGTTCGGTAATGTAATGTAATGTAGGTATATTGTTCTCTGTGTCCTGTGTGTCATGGTTAGAGATTTGTTGAGGTAGGGCTGTGGTTTGGGGGCAGTTGGCTGACTGTAATTAATTCTTTATTTGGCCCACATTAAATGGAAGTGGGAATAGATATGGAAATTCTTCCTGATGACAGCCCTTTTGGCACTCTTGTTCGTCTGTTCAGTACAGTCATATGTTTTAAAAAGCCAGTCCTGCTGAGAGCTAAGGAGAGTGTCTTCAGTGAGAACCTCAGGCAGGTCCTGTTACACTGAACTTGCACTGAAACACCTGGGTTTTTATCAGCACCGAAATTGACTGAGGTATTCATTTGATTGTAATATGTTTTGGCTGTTTGAGGAAAAAGCTACCCAATATTGTTGAGTGGGTTAGTCCTGTCCTACAGGAATGTATATCCCCTAGATTCAGTCAAATGTATTTAGACTTGAGTTGTTTTCATATTTAATTAAACATGCCTTGAAAAACAAAGAAAAGGTGTCGGCCTGAGAGGTGGGAGTTTCATTACAAGTAAAGTAAATTGCAAAGTATTTGCTTGTCTACAACTTCGCAAACCCTGCTGTTTAAGTACAATTATCCCCTTGTCTTCAGCCCCTTTTTAACACAAGCTTGAAAATTACATACCCAAAATAGAATGCTTACTACTTAATGCTATGCCCTTTTCAAGAATAATAGATTTGTTTCCCAACCTAAAATATTATAATTTTCTGTGGATACAGATGCTTGTGGTTGTGCCTGGTGGGCCTAGAAGCACAATGGAGCCATAGCCACATCGCTGAACAAATCCCCTTTCAAATCAAAGGATCCATAGACAAATGTGTGACTAGTCAACTAATGGCAAAATTGCTCCTAGCCAAGGGCAACATGTTCTTTTTATTTTCCTAAACGAGGCTAGAATATACCGTTACCAAACATTGCCCTGCCACAGATGTGATGACTGCAGTAATGATGTGTCTGCATTGCGCTGTGTGCTTCCTTTGGCTCCAGGGTTCGGTTGGTGGAGCGAGGGTCCCCTCACAGTCTGCCCCTCATGGAGTCAGGAAAGGTGAGTCTGTGAGCCCCTAACAGGTGGAGAACACTCAGAAATAACATAAAATTAAGATGTTTTTAGTACTTGCATGCATAAGAATTTATCAGTCACTGTTTTTCTTAAATGGCCCTAATAGCCTTATTATTACAGTGGTAAGTAACTACATTGTCATGTGATATTCAAAAAATTGCATGTCTGCATTTGAATGGAGAACTTAATATCATGTATGATAAAATAATTATTTAAACTGTTTGCACTTACAGTTGCAACTGTGGTGATTTAATTTTGCGATTACAGGCAAAACTTTTGCTTGAAGTACCTACACACACACATACACACACAGCAGTGGCACTGCACCGACCACTGTAGTGAAAGTGTAATTTTACTCCGGTATGAAATCCATTTAATGTAATCTGGAACTGATTTGCCAACCACAGAACTGTGTACAAGGCTTATAGGATGTGTCTCAGTGCTTTGTTTTTGGTTTACTTTTGAGTGCTTTTTGCATGTCATAAATCACAATAATTTTACTTTCATCCGGCATTAGTAGGGTATTAACACTCCTACAGTAGTGAAGTAATTTTATTGGCCAATCATTCTTAATGCACCAGGGAAATCATTACCTCTGTTTTCTGTGGTGAAGTTACTTTGGCAACAGGAAAGGGGGGGGTGAGCAGTAGCTCTGTCTTACGGTGTCTCTCCCACAGATTTTACCTGGCGTCAGAATCATCATCGCCAACCCTGAAACCAAGGGTCCTCTGGGAGACTCGCACCTGGGAGAGGTGGGCTTACAGATTACACCGTGCTGTTACACATTCTGCAGACAGGGCACTTATTTACCTATAAGCTATATGTTTACACATTCCTGTATTATGAAATAGATTAATTGATCCATGTGGATAAAAATTAGTCAAACAATTAGCCCTGTGCTCCGAGAAAGAGAGAGTCAGCTCTCTTTTAGCCGGTCCCCTCAGAAGGTAGGCATCCGCCCCAAAATGCTGTGTTGCCCATGGCAACCAACAGCGTAATAAAAGAAAATGAATCATGGAGGCCTCCTGCCCATGGGCTTACACTTCTCCCCCATTAAAACATATGAAAATAAAAGCACAGTATTATCTAGCATTACTAGCATGGGGAATGCTTGTAACTCATGCCAGGTTTTTAAGAAATGTAATATACAGTCGGGTCCATAAATATTGGGACATTGACACAATTCTCCTCTTTTTGGCTCTATATACCACCACAATGGATTTGAAATGAAACGAACAAGATATGCTTTAACTGCAGACTTTCAGCTTTAATTTGAGGGTATTTACATCCAAATCAGGTGAACGGTGTAGGAATTACAACAGTTTCTATATGTGCCTCCCACTTTTTAAGGGACCAAAAGTAATGGGACAATTGGCTGCTCAGCTGTCCCATGGCCAGGTGTGTGTTATTCCCTCATGATCTCATTTACAAGGAGCAGATAAAAGGTCTAGAATTCATTTCAAGTGTGCTATTTGCATTTGGAATCTGTTGCTGTCAACTCTCAATATGAGATCCAAAGAGCTGTCACTATCAGTGAAGCAAGCCATCATTAGGCTGAAAAATCTAAACAAACCCATCAGAGAGATAGCAAAAACATTAGGTGTGGCCAAATCAACTGTTTGGAACATTCTTAAAAAGAAAGAAGCTCAGCAAGACCAAATGACCCGGAAGACCACGGAAAGCAACTGTGGTGGATGACAGAAGAATTATTTCCCTGGTGAAGAAAAACCCCTTCACAACAGTTGGCCAGATCAAGAACACTCTCCAGGAGGTAGGTGTATGTGTGTCAAAGTCAACAATCAAGAGAAGACTTCACTAGAGTGAATACAGAGGGTTCACCACAAGATGTAAACCATTGGTGAGCCTCAAAAACAGGAAGACCAGATTAGAGTTTGCCAAACAACATCTAAAAAAGCCTTTACAGTTCTGGAACAACATCCTATGGACAGATGAGACAAAGATCAACTTGTACCAGAATGATGGGAAGAGAAGAGTATGGAGAAGGAAAGGAACTGCTCATGATCCAAAACATACCACCACATCAGTGAAGCATGGTGGTGGTAGTGTCATGGCGTGGGCATGTATGGCTGCCAATGGAACTGGTTCCCTTGTATTTATTGATGATGTGACTGCTGACAAAAGCAGCAGGATGAATTCTGAAGTGTTTCGGGCAATATTATCTGCTCATATTCAGCCAAATGCTTCAGAACTCATTGGACGGCACTTCACAGTGCAGATGGACAACATACTGCGAAAGTAACCAAAGAGTTTTTTAAGGCAAAGAAGTGGAATGTTATGCAATGGCCAAGTCAATCACCTGACCTGAATCCGATTGAACATGCATTTCACTTGCTGAAGACAAAACTGAAGGGAAAATGCCCCAAGAACAAGCAGGAACTGAAGACAGTTGCAGTAGAGGCCTGGCAGAGCATCACCAGGGATGAAACCCAGTGTCTGGTGATGTCTATGCGTTCCAGACTTCAGGCTGTAATTGACTGCAAAGGATTTGCAACCAAGTATTAAAAAGTGAAAGTTTGATTGTTAGTTTGTCCCATTACTTTTCGTCCCTTAAAAAGTGGGAGGCACATATACAAACTGTTGTAATTCCTACACCGTTCACCTGTTTGGATGTAAATACCCTCAAATTAAAGCTGAAAGTCAGTGCAGTTAAAGCATATCTTGTTCGTTTCATTTAAAATCCATTGTGGTGGTGTATAGAGCCAAAAACATGAGAATTGTGTCGATGTCCCAATATTTATGAACCTGACTGTATAACAGAAACAGAATATATCGTGGGGTTGTGGCAGAGTAAGAATGCCATGTGTTATGATGGAAAATGTCTTGCAGCTCACACACTGAATCCGTTTTCCACCTCTCGCCCTCTCCACACACGTGCAGATCTGGGTCCACAGCGGCCATAATGCCAGCGGTTACTTTACCATCTATGGCGATGAGTCACTGCAGTCAGATCATTTCAGCTCACGCCTCAGTTTCGGGGATACCCAGACCATCTGGGCCCGCACAGGGTACTTGGGGTTCCTCCGGAGGACAGAACTGACGGATGCCTGTGGAGGTGAGTTGGGGGTGCAATTTTGTATATGGTGACAACCATCATTAAGATGCCGAGAACTTTAAAATGGCATTCATAAATAACATTACATTCATCGAACAGAGCGTATGTAAGTGTAAGACAACATAAGGGCATCCGGTGGAATAATGTAAGCAATATTGCTCAAGCTAACAAACATTCCCAGACTGCTACACCATTAAAGCAGCACCACCATGTGAAGCTAACTTGAGCCAACTGAGAACTACAGATTCTGCCAACATCCCTACAAATCTATATAAGCGTGCTATAAGAATCCGAAGGTAAGATAACACTGGTAGGGCAGGTGTCAAGATTCCGGCCGAAGAGGCCAATCAGAAGGCAGTGAAATGGCTGCCCCAACCTCTGTGGGTGGTCAATTCTACCACTGGGCAGCCAGTAGATGGAAGTTCCCTTGGCACAATTACCCAGGGCCTTGAAAAGGAGGATGCATGCAGAAACTATGGGAAATTATCCCCTGACGAGCTCGCAGAATCCATTAGCCCAGTGGTCTCCAACCCTGGTCCTGGAGAGCTGTTTTTGTTTTCACCTTAAAATCAACACCCTGTTGAGACCCAGGTAACCAGGGATAACCGTGTAATCAACTGCTCTAAACGATTAATTAAGTGGAGACTAACAAGACATACCCTGTAGCTCTCCAGGACCAGGGTTGGAGATCACTGCATTAATCCAAAGCCAGCACACACAGTGAGGGCTTGTAGGATAGATTGCAGTTGACTCCGTGCTATGTGTTTCTCCAGAGAGGCACGACGCCCTTTATGTGGTGGGTGCGCTGGATGAGGCCATGGAGCTGAGGGGCATGAGGTACCATCCCATCGACATCGAGACCTCAGTGATCAGGACCCACAAGAGCATCACAGAATGGTGTGTACTGCCTGCATGTTTTCCTGTGTAGCATAATATAGCACACACAGAGCATGGATTCAAAAATTATGAATGAATAAATACAAGCACCTTTGGAATGATTGGTGTTGTATAAATCTTAAAGTTTTTAAATCACCTTCGTCTACATAGGCAAATATTTTCATACATAAGCCAAGCAGTAGTACACAATCCAAGATGATTGGACCTTGTTAAGTACATCTAATGCGTGTTAAAATCTGTTTGGCTGATGGTTGCCATCTTTTTTGAGGATTCATGTGACCTGTGGCCAAGACGGTGCATATAAACTTTCAGGTTGTCTGGTAATTTGGTTCATTTCATTTTACATTTTTGTCATTTGGCAGACGCTTTTAATCCAAAGCGATTTGCAAGTGCATAGGTTCTTCCACAAGGTAAAAGCATCAAATCCATAAATAGCAAAACACGCATGAAGAGCTGTTCTAAACAAAAAGACAATAGTCATCTTAAGTGCAATTTTTTTATTAAGGGTTAGGGTTAGACGAGGGAGGGGGGGGGGGGGATCAGGAGGGAAGACTAAAGTATAGTCTGAAAAGGTGTGTCTGCATCGGAATAGGGGGAGGGATTCTGCTGTCCTGGCAGTGGTAGGCAAGTCATTCCACCACTGAGGAACCAGAACGGAAAACAGGCGTGAATGTGCAGCTCGACCGCCAGGTGCTCGTAGTGAGGGAACCATGAGGCGACCAGAGCCGGCAGACCAGTGGTCTAGCTGGGGAGTAGGGAGCAATTAAAGATTGTATGTAAAGTGGGGCAGTCCCCTTAGCAGCCTGGAATGCCAGCACTAGTGCCTTGAAGCGGATGCGTGCGGCAATTGGAAGCCAGTGGAGGCCAATGAGGAGTGGGGTGACATGAGCCGACCTGGGCTGACTGGTGATCAGGCGGGCTGCAGCATTCTGGACCAGCTGGAGCTTGATGGCACAAGCTGGGAGACCGGCTAGGTGGGAGTTGCAGTAATCCAGATGGGAGATGACGAGCGCCTGGACTGGGAGCTGGGTGGTTTTCTGGATAATGGATACGGCGTATATGAGCCTGCAGGTTCTGGCAGTGGTGGATATATGTGGAGCGACTGTGAGGTGGTTATCAAGGGTCACCCCAAGACTCTCGGCCTGATTCACCCCTATTTTAATGTATGCTTATTGTTTTTGATGGAGGCTGCACACCAAATTTCACCATTTTACATTTTACATTACATTTTAGTCATTTGGCAGACGTGCTATAAGAACCTTTTCTGTACAGCCTACAGTAATGGAGATGGGCAAGTCCATCCAGCCATCCATTATCTGAACCCGCTTATCCTGAACAGGGTCGCAGGGGGGCTGGAGCCTATCCCAGCGTACATTGGGCGAAAGGCAGGAATACACCCTGGACAGGTCGCCAGTCCATCGCAGGGCACACACACCATTCACTCACACACTCACACCTATGGGCAATTTAGACTCTCCGATCAGCCTAACCTGCATGTCTTTGGACTGTGGGAGGAAACCGGAGTACCCAGACGAAACCCACGCAGACACGGGGAGAACATGCAAACTCCACACAGAGAGGCCCCGGCCAACGGGGATTCGAACCCAGGACCTCCTTGCTGTGAGGCGAAATTAAACTTTGTTAGCCCATATCTCCCAGATTAACAATCCAAGACGAGTTCATTTCCAGGTGTTTCTTATAAGGCCAAATGAACATGTCAAATCTCATTTAAATCTGTGACGATGAGTTGACATGGAATTACCCTAATGCCCTCTACACACTACATGACTTTCAAAGTCGTCTGATCGCTGTACTGTTCACACTGCACAACTTTCTATCTTGTAATCGGGCATCTTGAAGTCGTTGTGGATTGCACACTACATGACAGATCGGCAACAGGGGGTCACGCATCACAAGATCTTTCACCAGGAGGAGTCTGTCTGGTCTCCAAAACTATGTTTTTTCACGAAAACATATGGGAAATGTGGAAAAGGGGCAAGAAACATTCCTTTATTTGATAATTAATTTCATAATATGCACTTACATTTTATACGTTTATACTTTGTATAACTTTCTATATCACTCAGATTTCCTTATAAATGTATTTCTGTAATACATACATACAGTATTGTTAATTTCTTAGTGTTGCAAATTTTTTTTGCCACCTAGTGGAAATGAGTGTGTATAAATACCTTGAAAAAAACAGCTCAAGCTGTTTTGAAACAGCTGGTACCTGGTTGACCAGTTCAGACAAGCTCCATACTCAATATGGTTTGACCACCTCAAACTATCTTTTGAAACAGCTGGTAGCTGGTCATTTCTAGCTGGTCATAGCTGGATTCTACACCAGGGTATGCCAATGCAGGTGTACTGAGCCCTCACATCCCTCTTTTGGTCTTCTTTTACAGTGCGGTGTTTACTTGGACTAACCTGCTGGTGGTGGTGGTGGAGCTGGACGGCTCGGAGCAGGAGGCCCTGGACCTGGTTCCGCTGGTGACCAACGTGGTCCTGGAAGAGCACTACCTGATCGTGGGAGTGGTTGTGGTGGTGGACATCGGGGTCATCCCCATCAACTCACGTGGGGAGAAGCAGAGGATGCACTTACGGGATGGCTTCCTGGCCGACCAGCTAGACCCCATTTACGTGGCCTATAACATGTAGCCCCCAACCCCCCCGGTCCTGCCGCCCTGTCCCACTCGTAATGGCCTCTTGAAGGACCACGCTGTACTGTGTGTATGTAGAGCAAATAACATGTAATGTCCAAAATGGAGGATGCACACGGAAATTAAGCGAAAGGAAGGAGAACGAGAACGAGAACTGAGAGATTAGTGTGTATGTGTGTGTGTGTGTGCGTGCGTGTGTGTCAGTGCTACATTGGAAACTGCATCAAAATCGACGCAGAGAATTCACTTCTACCGGAGGACAGTAGATGCCAGCCGCTGCTTTCATTAATCGCAGGGGCTTGGCTGGAGCCCGCTCTTACCACCTGCTTCTCGCTTCTTTGGAAAACGTCTTTTATAACAAGTGTGGTTCTATATTTTCATCCTTGTGTGCTGAAGTTGCTTTGTTTTTTTATAATCCACCCTCTAAGAGGCAAGGGTATTTTTTTATATTTACATACTGTGGCAAATTGTACTTTACGTTGTTTACCGTTTGCTGTTTTTCGTTGGAATACGATTGAACACAGATGAAGGTATGTCAGCAGCAGCACGTATGGCTTGATGGGGAGGTACGAAATGCTGACGCTGAGGCTTCTCGGATCCTGTAGCATGTGCAGCTGTCAAGTGCTGTCACCCATTAACTATATGAACCAATAGTTCCTTCCCCTCTTCAAAAAATACTTTGCTTGTTATCACAAAGTCAGTTGATAACTCACCAAAACCTCCCTTCCATATCACTGAAGAAAAAAAGTGCTTGATTTTATTTTGTTATTTAATGTCGATTGAATATTAAATTGCCATCGAAGGATTGGCTGCCAATTTAGCTGTTAGTAGTCACCAGTCGGTAGGAGGAGATGTGCGTTAAAAAACAGACATCTTTACACTCCATGTGCTCAGTACAGCTGTATAGTATAGAAAGTATAACACTACGTTTCTTCATGCCATGTAATTATGTACAAAAGCTTTTTTTAATTTTATTTATTTTATTCTGTTCAGAAATATATGAGAGAAGGCATTTGCTAAATGTTTTACTCTTTAAAAATTTGCTAATATAAAATATTGTAATTATCTTGGGTGAATAGGATCACTACAAGTTTATAAAAACTATAAATATATAAATATATAGATATATATAAATATATATAAAAAGACCTAAGATTCACCATTGAAATGTTTTAGAAATGCAGAACTTCTTACATGCATGGGGTCTTGAAATCAAGTGTAAAGTGCATTGTTTGAAGTCGCACTCCCAGTGAAAGATCCCCAAGAGCACCCATAATATAAAATCCACTGACAGAATACACATATAAGCTGGAGGGGAAGAAAAAGCTATTAAGAAATAATATAAAACTAAATTGAAAAATTCATTCTGGAGATTTTATCATGCTTGCTATTTGTTTGGAAAGGACAAGTTGGCAGAAGGGCATCACTGAGAACCGTTAACATATGTGCACAATTTTAGTTGCAAAGTTGTTGACATTTATTTGACAACTTAAAAAAAAACAAAACCTAGAAATAACAGCTCTGTACTCTTTACTATCATGACAATATGCACTACTTGATTTGAATGTTAAGGTTTTATTGTTTTGGCCCTTGGACAAGGATAACCAACGGCTGACTTACTGGTCACACAGCAGCGGTTTTCATTACCTGAATTCATGATTAAATGCATATGCCAGTAACCATGACAATATCAATGATGAACTGTGTTGATTGTACAGTATACTTTGAATTTTGTGGTCCATAATTTTTGGCATATTTTATGTGTTGAGTCTTTAGGCTTTTCTCAATCCATTTTTGCATATTTGCTTTGCGCTAAATTACTGTTTGAAAAGTTGATTCATTAAGGATATATTATTGGTAGTATATATGTATTTGGCAGATGCCTGTATCGCCACTTACAGGGCATTAATAGATGCAGTGTAGCGTACAGTACCATACAAACAGCAAGTAGTGAAGTCACCCCCCTCACCCATCACCCCCAACATGTCCTTCCAATGGATTCATTTTTTAAATTTGTATTTTTTGCTTTGATCTTCAACGGTCACATATGTGCCCAAATGCACATCAGTTGTCCTGTGTTCTTTAGAATAGCCCAGACAACATAAAACCACGTGGAAGCTTTCTTAGATTGAAAACCACTATAGACCTCAACACAATGCATCCAAATTAAGAACAATGTTGAGAGAACCCATGAGCATGCTTATTTTTGGGAGTGCCTCCCCCCTCCCAAAAAGAGAATTTCCCAGATGAATTCACTACTCAATCAAAATAGTTAAAATGTCATCATCACAGTTAGCTCAACTACACCGTGTTGATAAATTCTTTTTTTCCATATGAAATCAAGCATGTGCTTTTTGCTTTTCTTATGATGAAGCAGAATGGAGGAGCCCAAGGGTGTGTCCATGTACACAGGGAAGTACAATACCTGAAGAGTGGAGTACCAGTGTGAACAGATCAAAAGGATTTACGATGATGCACCTGTATTGTGAAAGGGTCAAATGGTTCTTTTTTATATTATCAATCTAATGTTTATTTATGGGAACTGGTTTACAAGGTGTTTTAGTGACAACACAATTTCTTTCTCGTTTTTTTTTTAAAGAGGAAAAAAGTCTTACAAGTATGTGCTTGGAAGATTTGATGATAATAATGATGTCATTCCCAAATAAAAAGAAAGATTTTCCTTTTTAAAGAAAAAAAACTGTGCACATAATTTTTAGACATTTCTATGACGTAATTTCCATCTTTCACTTGGAAATGATAGGCCTCTTGTAAGAGTGTCTGCATGGCGTCTGTAAATATTGTTGGTTACTGAAAAAAATTTGTATGGTTCAGGTGTGTTTGAAACTTCTGTTTTTGTATACATAATTAAAGGTATTTAAAAAAGAACATTTCATAGGAGCCTGTTTGGCCCAGAGATGCCTAAATTCACACTAATTAACCCATGAAGCAATTAATTTTTTACATGGGGGAAGAATAAACAAACAAAAACGCCATCAATGAAGGGGAAAACTACAGATTAGCCCAAAAGGCATTTAAACCCAAACCAAACAAATACCAACCAAAACCACTAACCGTATCCAACAACAGTGATCTGTAATATGATTTTGCCATTTTGTGAGAGTTTACCTACTCGTCCAAAATTGGGATAGGGCTAATTAATAACAGTTGGTCATAATTTTGCTTGTATTCTTAAAGTTTCTAAAACTTTTTGGAATATATATTCCAGTTCGATTCAGATCCAGCTGTAATACTATTATGACCAGAACATTTAAAAAAATTGTTATCGGAACAAGTTATTTTCCCCAGAAGTTATTAGTCCAATTTCATGGGGTAATTTCCCATGATGAATCATTTATTCATGTAAAATTATTATGGAAGAAGCAAAATCCAAATTCGAGTATTGAAATTCCAGATGTGTCACTGGATAAACTTTAGCTGCCATCTATAATACCAATAGTTGCTTAATTTTCCTTAACATTGCTTGCGCCAAATTTAATTGTTGGGAACATTTCCCTTTCCATGTTCTTGGAAACAAACATTGTTACCTGGGATGACATTAGTCAATTATGCTATTCTGCTGGATGTAATTAGACACGACAAGTAATGAATCCCACATGCTGGTAACATAATCTCTTATGTTAGTTAAAATGAAGCTGGATTTCATCACATTTTATATAATGTTGCTTGCCATTTGGAGACCACAAATGGTCCTTTTCATTCAAGAAAATGTTATGAGGAGATCTTAATTTTAACCCTGACCCAAATCCTTCAAAGGGTGGGGTGTGTGGTACATCGGTTAGTAAATTGCACACATTGGGGTGTTCAGTGTGGTCCCTATTTGTATTTGTATCTATTTGTAAAGCCAGCAAAATGATTTATTTTATTTGTATTTGTGTTCAGATAAAATGGAAGTGGGCATGATTGTAGGTGTGACATAAGCATATGCATTGTTTTAAGTCACCTATTATAATAAGGAAGTATTATAAATCAACAGATTACATGCTATGCTATGCAACATAGAGTCAGGTCCATAAATATTGGGACATCAACACAATTCTCATCTTTTTGGCTCTATACACCACCACAATGGATTTTAAATGAAACAAACAAGATATGCTTTAACTGCACTGACTTTCAGCTTTAATTTGAGAGTATTTACATCCAAACAGGTGAACGGTGTAGGAATTACAACAGTTTTTATATGTGCCTCCCACTTTTTAAGGGACGAAAAGTAATGGGACAAACTAACAATCAAACTTTCACTTTTTAATACTTGGTTGCAAATCCTTTGCAGTCAATTACAGCCTGAAGTCTGGAACGCATAGACATCACCAGACACTGGGTTTCATCCCTGGTGATGCTCTGCCAGGCCTCTACTGCAACTGTCTTCAGTTCCTGCTTGTTCTTGGGGCATTTTCCCTTCAGTTTTGTCTTCAGCAAGTGAAATGCATGTTCAATCGGATTCAGGTCAGGTGATTGACTTGGCCATTGCATAACATTCCACTTCTTTGCCTTAAAAAACTCTTTGGTTACTTTCGCAGTATGTTGTCCATCTGCACTGTGAAGCGCCGTCCAATGAGTTCTGAAGCAGAACTGAGCAGATAATATTGCCCGAAACACTTCAGAATTCATCCTGCTGCTTTTGTCAGCAGTCACATCATCAATAAATACAAGGGAACCAGTTCCATTGGCAGCCGTACATGCCCACGCCATGACACTACCACCACCATGCTTCACTGATGAGGTGGTATGTTTTGGATCATGAGCAGATCATGAGCCTTTCCTTCTCCATACTCTTCTCTTCCCATCATTCTGGTACAAGTTGATCTTTGTCTCATCTGTCCATAGGATGTTGTTCCAGAACTGTAAAGGCTTTTTTAGATGTTGTTTGGCAAACTCTAATCTGGTCTTCCTGTTTTTGAGGCTCACCAATGGTTTACATCTTGTGGTGAACCCTCTGTATTCACTCTGGTGTTGTGAAGGGGTTTTTCTTCACCAGGGAAATAATTCTTCTGTCATCCACCACAGTTGTTTTCCGTGGTCTTCTGGGTCTTTTGGTGTTGCTGAGCTCACCGGTGCATTATTTATTTTTTCAGAATGTTCCAAACAGTTGATTTGGCCACACCAAATCTCTCTGATGGGTTTGTTTAGATTTTTCAGCCTAATGATGGCTTGCTTCACTGATAGTGACAGCTCTTTGGATCTCATATTGAGAGTTGACAGCAACAGATTCCAAATGCAAATAGCACACTTGAAATGAACTCTAGACCTTTTATCTGCTCCTTGTAAATGAGATAATGAGGGAATAACACACACCTGGCCATGGAACAGTTGAGCAGCCAATTATCCCATTACTTTTGGTCCCTTAAAAAGTGGGAGGCACATATACAAACTGTTGTAATTCCTACACCGTTCACCTGATTTGGATGTAAATACCCTCAAATTAAAGCTGAAAGTCTGCAGTTAAAGCATATCCTGTTCGTTTCATTTCATCCATTGTGGTGGTGTATAGAGCCAAAAAGAGGAGAATTGTGTTGATGTCCCAATATTTATGGACCTGACTATCTAAGTAGATCATCTAATAATAGAGCTAGGCCTATCAATTTTAGATCCAGCTTAAAGTCTATGCTGCTTAGAAACTTCCTTATGAATATTAGATACAACTATTAAGACTATTCATGTAGAAAACCAAGCATAGCTAAATATGAAAAGCAATTCAAGCAATCTTACAGTAAACAATTGGGAGTAAGATATCAGTTAATATGTCTAGCAATTCCAGCTACATGTAACGAGGGCAGTGGCCCCATCCGTGTGCTTTCAAACTAGCTACCATTTTCAACAATAAAAAAGAGGCCCAAGACTCGAGAGCACACTGTACCGATTGGACCATTGCTGTTAATCAGCTTTCCTGTCCTCATTAAATGTAGCTAAAATAGCCAGGCAGATAGCTATGATCACTGGCATACAACTTTAAATACAACACAGCCAGCTATAGACCAGACCGGCGAATCCGGGTACTTTGACCTACAATCCCCTTCTCGGGGGCAAGTATAACAGTGGGAATATGACATTTTATCTAAATTAGCTATATCTTTTGACAACAATATCCAATATTTGTTTTTATTATATGTCCGACAAGCTGAAAGTCTTTTGAGCATTTTCATAACGAGTTGACATTTTTACAATGAGTAGTTTTCGAGAACAGGAGCTTTGTTTGTCACCTGCGCCAGTCTCCATCTGCACCCGCTTTATCGCCAAATCCGGCTGTACACTGACGACGTTACGTTAAATCACTTCAACACATTCTCACCGGATCGATCGATTGCTAGACAAACAGCAGTGGATAAATAGATAGATTAGATAGATAGATTGCCTCAGCACCAGTGTCAAGTATCGTTAGCTAGCTAGCTCCATGTCTTGTATATAATGTGTATAGATAGATATATCGATAGATTGCCTCAGCACCAGTGTCAAGTAACATTAGCTAGCTAGCTCTGTGTCTTGGATATAATTTGTGTAAAAAGGATGTCATTCCAACATTGATCACCCAGTATGGCTGTAAATACCCTCAAATTAAAGATGACGGTCTGCACTTTAACCTCATATTCATTGTTAAATTTCAGAAGCTTTGGTTCTTGGGCAGTTCCTTTTAGTCTCCACAGTTTGCTCTTGCTATTACTCTGATAGTAAACCTCATCTGTCCACAAGACCTTTTTATCGAAACCTGCATGCTCTTTTATGTACTTAGGAAACCTGGCCTTCCTGCTTTTGCGGCAAACTAGTGGTTCTGGCAGGGGTGGTTCTAGGTTCTTTACTGGGGTGGCCAAGGGGGGTCCAAGGGTTGTCTGGCTTTGTGCGCACAAAACATTTTTGGGGTTATCTATGTTTTCTTTTTATTGTTTCATGTGTGACAAAAAAACATGGCATTACTAGTCTACTAAGACTAAACCTAATTTAATAGGCTATTGATAAGCTAATGTACAGCTAGTGTACATTAACAATGACAAATAAATAGGCTGCCCTGTCATCAAGACCCTTCTCTGAGCTCACTTACAAAAGTTAAGGCTATTCAGAAATGTAATCAAAGCAAAAATGCATTCAGCATTCTTTTCTTCCTCTAAATTGAAACAAATGGCACAATTTTGAGGCTCTTACTTTAGTGTGCTGTACAATAAACCAGGCCGTGTGGCAAAAATGTGGCATGGAATAAGGGCTAAGCATATGGAAAACTGAATGGAATGCTCCAAGTCTAAACATACAGTTCCATTCCATTTTCCATGCCACACTGCCTGTTTTAGTGCACAGCGCACCAAATATGACTAATCTGAATAGCATACATAGTATAAATAGTATTTCATACATGACATCATAAGACAATTATATGTTTATGGACCAAGAATAAAAACAAATTGATTGACCATTTAAGGTCATTAAAGTCATGGACGGTGTTCTGCAGAACAAACTACAAGGTGTAGAGCAATCCCTGCCATGGTACACCAACATAATATCAATATTTACAGGCTTGTTTCAATCTGAGAAGAAGAATAACATGTGACTGGATAAGTAGCACATGCATCAGAGTTGGTGAGAATGTGATTTTGGACAAAACAATAATGTGTATTATCATCATGATGTACCTGAGACTTATCACAATAAATTATGTTCTGACTTGTAACTAAGCCTGTTCAACATTTGTGCTCATGGATCAATAACAAATTCTTCATTAATATGATTAATTCAATTAATTAAAATGATGATCATATACATTGTTGGTTTGTCCAAAATCACATTCTCACCAGCTCTGTGTCATGTTACTTTTTTGTCACACAAAATGTCTAAATACTATAAGAATTGTGTACCAGCACCTATGCAGAGGGTACAATATTGTTATACAAGTTCACATTCTTTCAAACCATCTGTTACAATGTAACGTTAGCTAAATAATGAAGTTAGCATTTTGGCTGTATAGATTTAGATGATTTAGCTACAGTAGTACAAAAGGGGGCCATATAATAGTGAAGAAATGCAGCATTCAAGTAATGTATTTCTTATTGAGACTAACGTTCTTTAGCTAGGTAGCTAGTCACTAGTCTTCAATTTAGTCAGTTAACGTCAGCTAGCTAACTAGTTCGATATTATTTAAATGCCATCATTAAATAACATTTCAACAATAATGTTACCATTCAACATATTCAATATTTTAACCTGTCACACTGACCAGAGCAAAATCAAGTTTAAAGGCTTACAAATTGCACCATACAAGCTTCCAATCTTTTTTTGCCGCAAATATGGCAGTCTTGCAAGCGGAAAAGACAGTGTCTTCGTGAAAACTGATTGACTGACAAAATGGCCAATAACATGTGAATCAGATGCGCTTTTGATGCACATTTGGAAGGCAGCAAAACGGGAAAGTCTTGATAAAAATGCTATCTTCGTAAAAGCAGACTGTGAGGGGTGGCACGGGTGGCCAATCAGATCAGCAGTGTAGTTCTGTTGTGAAATTGTCTGTTCAGCATAGTCATGATGAGAATTTATCAGTCGTCAAATGTCTTCCTTCACCTACTAGTTACTTTGTGATTACTTCTTAAAAATGTCCCAAACATTTGTGACCATTTTTAAATCTGATAAAAGTTAGGCTAGCAACAGGAAAAAAAACAACTATTTATTAGTTCCATTGAAATCAATGCTGTTTGGCGGCCATCTTGAAAACATTCAAAACCATTTCAGATGGTTTTCTCAATGTCAACTGACATTCAGAACAATTTTATGACAACAAATGTGTTTCAGATGCGTCACATCCATAACGCAATTGGCGTCACATCCGTAATGCTGGTATCTCCTCATAAAAATGAGACAAAAATATAAATATATAAAAAATAGCTTCAGGCAAGCCTCCTACATTACATGGATATCAAACTTTATGCATTAGACTTTAAAATTCAGTTTTTAGAAAGTGTATAGTCCCCCCCAAAATACCTGCCTTTTTGCGTCACATCCATAACGCAAGCTATTTGTCACATTATTTCTGGTTTAACAATATTTTTTAAATGATTTTTTTGGCCCTTCCCCTCAGCCAAGTGGGTTCTTTGACATATGCATTAACATTTATCATATAAGAAGACAAATTTTTCTGAATGATTGTGTTTGTTATTTTGTGTCCAAATGTCACAACCATAACACTGGAATTGCCCATGAATTCAATTCCCACTGGTGCCAGCCATACTGAAAAATCTATGTGCTGATACTATTGTAAGGTGCTTTGAATTACTCATTCATCAAATGGCATATTCAAATTGGCATATTTTCAAATGAAATGCTGGAGCTTGAGTTATTGATAGGTATTAGGCTTTTAGTTTTTTCCCATCCAGTATTATCCAGCCGCCACTGATGTGTAATTTGCACACACACGTTTGCCAAAGGAGGCCAGGGTCCATACAATTTACACACAAAGATAGCACAGATTTTATATAACATTACAAATGTAATGTTTATGGTAGGCCAATTAAATCATTAATGTACTTGTTGTTGCCTGTCCAGGGTCAACAGATTAAAGCCAAATAAATATTAACCAGATTACATTACAGGAAAATATACGCCTGGATGTACCAGCATGGAGTCCTGCCAAGGTTACTCTGGCCCCTTCTAGTCTATGAGGTACCAATGACAATGGTAGAGGCCCTACAGAAGACCATCAGCCAGTTTCTCTGGAGGTGGTTGGGGCTCCCTTGATTCTTAAGCAGCATTGCCCTGTATGGTCATTCCACCAAGCTGCACCTCCCTTTCAGCGGCCTAGTAGAGGAGTTTAAAGCGACTCGATCCAGAGAGGTGATGATGTACAGGGACTCTGCTGACGCTAAAGTCGCTTCTGCAGGAATCCGCGTGAAGACTGGAAGAAAGTGGCAGGCGCAGGACACTGTCACCAGAGCGGAGGCATGGCTGGCTGAGGCGCAAAACCTTAGTGGGCACTGTGGCGATGGGGCGGGCAGGTCTAGGCTGTTCTCCAAAACCACGCTATGACAAAGCTTGTGGAAAGGAGAAGTGCCTACTGGTATAGGCAGACAGGTCATCTTCCTCGACCTGTCGGCCGCCTTCGATACAGTCAACCATGAGATTCTGCTCTCACCGCTGTCTGGGATGGGTGTCACCTCTACCTCTCTGGTCGCTCCTACCAGGTGACTTGGAGGGGCTCAGTCTCTGACCCTCACCCCCTACAAACTGGAGTCCCACAGGGCTCAGTTCTTGGGTCTCTCCTCTTCTCGCTATACACCTTTGTCTCTTGGTTCTGTTATCTCTTCCCATGGCTTTTCTTATCATTCTTATGCTGATGACACCCAACTCTTTATTTCCTTCCCCCACGACACCCAAGTCACCACACAGATCTCTGCCTGCTTGGCTGATATCTCTGCGTGGATGACTTCCCACCACCTGAAGCTCAACCTTGCCAAAACTGAGCTTCTCTACATCCCTGCTAAGTCCTCTCCATCAATCGACCTCTCACTGACTGTTGAGGACTTTGTAGTTTCCTCCTCCCGTACGGCAAAGAATCTTGGGGTGACTCTTGATAACTGCCTCACCCTGGCTCCACAAGTATCCTCCACTACCAGAACCTGCAGGTTCTTTCTGTATAATATACGCCGTATCCGTCATCTCCTGACGGAGAAATCCACCCAGCTCCTAGTCCAGGCGCTCGTCATCTCATTACATTTTACATTACATTACATTATTAGCATTTGGCAGACGCTCTTATCCAGAGCGACGTACAACAAAGTGCATACCTATAACCAGGGATAAGTTCGCTGAAAGACCCTAGAGGGAAGTACAATTTCAACTGCTACCTGTACAACAAAGAGAAGGACAAGGGCCTTTTTTTTTTTTTTGAGAACTAAGAAACAAACAAACAGAGCAAAAGTGACCAAAGTTAACTATCCAAACGCTGCTTACCTAGCCAACTAAAAATACCGATACACAAAGCAAGTCACAGAGACAACAATTAAGGTTCACAGGGAGGTAGGGAGGGATGGGGAGAGGTGCTGCTTGAAGAGGTGTGTCTTCAGCTTGCGCTTGAAGGTGGGGAGAGATTCTACAGTTCTGACCTCAATGGGGAGTTCGTTCCACCACCGTGGAGCCAGAACAGACAGTAGTCGTGAGCGTGAGGTGGAGGTTCGGAGAGGGGGAGGTGCCAAGCGGCCTGTGGAGGCTGAACGAAGAGGTCTGGCAGGGGTGTAGGGTCTGATGATTTTTTGTAGATAAGCTGGGGAAGACCCTTTAACTGCTTGGAAGGCTAGCACCAATGTTTTGAATTTGATGCGAGCCATGACAGGCAGCCAGTGGAGGGAAGTAAGCAGGGGGGTGACGTGTGAGTATTTGGGAAGGTTGAAGACCAGACGAGCTGCTGCATTCTGGATGAGTTGGAGGGGTCTGATGGCGGACGCTGGGAGGCCAGCCAAGAGGGAATTGCAGTAGTCCAGGCGGGACAGAACCATCGCTTGGACCAGGAGCTGGGTCGAGTAGGGGGTGAGAAAGGGGCGGATTCTCCGTATGTTGTATAGGAAGAACCTGCAAGACCGGGTCACCGCCGCAATGTTCTCGGAGAGGGACAGTCTGCTGTCCATCACCACGCCGAGGTTCCTTGCACTGGGTGACGGCGTGAGTGTGGTATCCCCGAGGGAAATGGAGAGATCCAGATGGGGAGAGGTTTTAGCAGGGATGAATATCATTTCAGTCTTGCCTGGGTTGAGCTTTAGATGGTGGTCGTCCATCCAGCTCTGGATGTCCCTCAGGCAAGCAGAGATACGGGCTGAAACCTGCGTATAATAATAATAATAATAATAATACATTTTATTTGTATTGCGCTTTATATATTTTTTTTTTTATTTCAAAGTGCTACAGATGAAAAAGCAGAAGTGCTAAAAAAGAAATACAAAACATGAGAAAAAATGTTTTTAATCTAGCAGAAGGCTCTAGAAAAAAGGTAGGTTTTTAGACTTCGTTTAAAAGTATCCACAGTCTGTGGTGCCCTTAGGTGGTCGGGGAGAGCATTCCACAAACTGGGAGCGGCCGAGCAGAATGCCCAATCCCCCATTGTGCGGAGCTTGGTCCTGGGGGGTTTGAGGAGGTTGGTGGTTGCAGAGCGGAGGTTACGTGAGGAGATCTGAGGGGTAAGGAGTTCCTTGAGGAGTTCCTTGCGTATCAGACGGCGGGAACGAGACGAAGAGTTGGGTATCGTCCGCGTAGCAGTGGTAGGATAGCCCATGTGCAGTGATCACAAGGCCAAGGGAGCGAGTGTAAAGAGAAAAAGAAGCGGGCCTAGGACTGAGCCCTGGGGAACTCCTGAGGCGAGGGGCCGAGGTGCCGATACCGAACCAGCCCAGGCAACCTGGAAGGAGCGACCAGAGAGGTAGGACTCAATCCAGTCCAGGGCTGTGCCACAGATGCCCGTTGCTGACAGGGCAGACAGGAGCATGGAGTGATCCACAGTGTCAAAGGCAGCAGAGAGATCTAGAAGAATGAGGACAGAGGAGAGGGAGGCTGCTCGTGCGGCATGGAGTGACTCACTGACGGAGAGGAGCCGTCGAGTCTCTGTCGAGTGCCCCGATCTGAAGCCAGACTGATGGGGGTCTAGCAGGTTGTTGTTAGAAAAGAAAGAAGAAAGTTGAGTAGAAGCGGCTCGTTCTATAGTTTTAGAAAGGAAAGGAAGAAGAGATACCGGGCGGTAGTTCTGGACCTCCTAGCCGGTCTCCCAGCGTATGCCATCAAGCCCCTCCAGCTGGTCCAGAATGCTGCAGCCTGCCTGATCACCAGTCAGCCCAGGTCGGCTCATGTCACCCCGCTTCACTGGCTTCCTATTGCCGCACGCATCTGTTTCAAGGCCCTAGTGTTGGCATTTCAGGCTGATAAGGGGACTGCCCCACCCTACATACAATCCTTGATCATTCCCTACTCCCCAGCTAGACCACTCCGGTCTGCCAGCTCTGGTCGCCTTATGGTTCCCTCTCTCCGTGCACCTGGAGGTCGAGCTGCACGTTCAAGCCTGTTTTCCATTCTGGTTCCTCAGTGGTGGAATGACTTGCCTACCACTGTCAGCTGTCAGGGCAGCAGAATCCCTCCCCCTATTTCAACGCAGACTCAAAACCCACCTTTTCAAACTCTAACTTAGTCCTCCCTCTTGATTCTCACCCCCCCCCCCCCCCCCCCCAAAAAAAAACTAAATAAAAAAAAAAAAAAAAACTATTTGCACTTATGATGACTATATGTGCCCTGCGATGGACTGGCGACCTGTTCAGGGTGTATTCCTGCCTTTCGCCCAATGTATGCTGGGATAGGCTCCAGCCCCCCTGCGACCCTGATCAGGATAAGCGGGTTCAGATAATGGATGGATGGATGGATGGATGACTATATGTTTAGAACAGCATTTCATGTGTATTTTCCTAGTTCTGGATGTGATGCTTTGACTTGTGGTAGAACCTATGCTCGCTTTGGATTAAAAGTGTCTGCCAAATGACTAAAATGTAAATGTAAATGATACGAGCAGAGGTGGAGGAAGAATGCTGCAGCAAGATGGTTGGCATGTACAAACAAGGGGCATGGACCAGGTGGGAGTATGCGGAACCTCGAACCATCGCGCATTAAGTTTTTCATCCAATCATTTTATGAAGTTCTTCCAAGCCCGGCCAACCTGCACAGCTGGGTTTTGGCAGGCACTCCTGATTGCAAACTGTGTCAGAGGAGGGGCACCATGGAGCGCTGCGCTGCTGCCTGAAGGCATTGGGGGATGGGTGATACCGTTGGCACCATGACCAGGACTTTGGCTGACTCAATCTGCTCAGCGATTCAGAACAGCAAAACCCAGCTTGCCCCAAACGTCCATCACCTTCATCAGAGCTGGGCAGAAGCCACAACATCAACCTAGCTCCTCAGGAGAACTCCTTGCCGCCGCTCGGGACTGGCAGCTCCAAGTCGATTTAGGAAGGCAGCTCAAGTTCCCTGTTAGCATCACAACCACTTCACTCCACCCAGATATAGTGTTAACATCAGAGTCTACTAAGCAAGTGGTACTCCAGGAACTGACTGTCCCCTGGGAGGACCGGATTGAAGAGGCCAACGAACGCAAGAGGGCCAAATATGCAGAACTCATCACAGAAGGCTGGAGCAATGGCTGGAAAGCCCACTGCGAGCCAGTTGAAGTTGGGTGCCGGGGCTTTGCTAGCCACTCACTACTCAAACTCCTTGGAGTGAAAGGACTGCAGTCTTGGAGAGCCATCAAGAACATCCTGGAGGCTGCAGAAAAGGCCTTGAGGTGGCTGTGGATCCGTAGGGGCCATCCTTGGAGTAGTGCGCCACTTGGACACAAGCCGGGGACTGATCTCCGGCGGGTCGCCCGGGGCGAGGGTGTCTGATGATTAAAGACTCGAAACACCCTATGACCCCAGGTCCATCACTGATGACATGTCCAAGTAGCACCTGAAGGTGTATTTAAGTACTAAGTTACATTACAAGCATTTAGCAGACACTCTTATCCAGAGCGACATACAACAAAGTGCAGATTGAACACAGCGACAAGTGTGATGAGGACCCTAGAGGACAGCATGACCAGTTCTAGCATGACCATATAGATACAATTGGAACCCTTGAAGAATACATCAACTTACGAACTAGCATCCCAGGGTTGGCAGCTAGAATACCCTGAGTATACTATACTACAATACTATATATGTGTATATGTATGTATATGTATATTTGTGTTTCTTTTTTTGTGTGTGTTAGTATAAAAGAACACATTTGAGATTTCCAAATATTCATTTTTCAAAAGATTTAATTTTACAGAGACATTTTTGTATTTAACATATTACTGTAAGCAATTGACTACTTTTTACATAAAAACTTGATCAAGGCTGTCTGAGATCAGAAGCAAGGAGCCATCAAACTTACAGAAGAACTGTGGCAAGTTCTCCAACATGCTTGGAACAACCTCCCTGCTGATTGTCTTAGCCAACGCTGTTCTGCAGTTCTATATCTCAGAGAAGTGATGCAGTTTTAACGCCGAAGGGTGATCACAAAAAATATTGTTTTGATTCAGTTTTTAACTATTCTATTTACTAAATTACTAAATTTACTACAAATTACTAAAATATAATATAAAATGTATAGTACATTTAATTTAACCTTTCATTGAATTATTTTTGAAAGAATCTTATCTGTACAGTATGTTATACAGGTGCCTAAGACTTTTGCACAGTACTGTATGTCATTATAATCTATGGCATGCACAAAGCGAATCATGGTGGTGAGGTAGGGAGGGAAAGGTGCAGCCTGAAGAGTTGAGTCTTCAGTCTGTGCTTGAAAGTGGCCAGAGACTTGTTCTGACATGTACAGGAAGGTAATTCCACCACCGTGGGGCCAGAACAGACAGCATTCGTGTCTGGGAAGTGCAGGTGCGGTGAGGGGGAGGTGCCACGCGTCCTGAAGTAGCGGAACGGAGGGGTCTTGCTTGTGTATATGTTCTGATAAGTGATTGAATATATGCAGGGGCTGATCCCTTAACTGCCTGGTATGCAAGCACCAAAGTTTTAAACAGTTGATCTTATGCTTCTGGGACAGACGGCCAAATGGCTGTGTAATGTCCCTCTCATTGATGAAAAATATATAATTGTAATCTGAAACACTACAATACCTGCACCACATTGCAAGAGGTTTGATACTGATCTTGTCATGGTTACATAGATTTTAAGTAGTTTTATTAAAATTTTGACCAATCAATGCATCTGTTTGGGCTGGCAGTTAGAAGTAGACTTGGGGTCAATAGCTATGCCTTTTTAATCCTCTATCTCCAGTTAGAAATGTATATAAAAATGAGATTATTTTCATGTTTTTACATTTACATTTACAAAATGTATACATATTTGTCTTGTGGCCGAACACTGTAAATATTGGAGGAGATTGCACAGGGTCCTCATAAGTATACAGTATTACTGGTTATTATCAGAAGAAAGAAGTATTTGATCCTTTGATCTGAATTTTAGTTAAAGAATGTGCATGGGAAGAAACAAATATACAATTGATAAAATATACAGTAATATTAATATTTTTTAAGCATTGCTGTGTGTTCCAATTTTGTTCCAAATTATGTTTTAAGGGGAAAAAAAAGAGTTTTGCGTCAGTGCTTAGAACCATCATGGTTCTGACTGAAGTGATATTACAAGTGATTATAAATGATATGATGATATATAAAGTATTATAAATGCACACAATTGTTTTCAGCTAAAGTTTCATATTCCATGATGAAATCACCTTTATCTGCCTTAAGGTGTATATTTCTGTTAATTTTCCCCAACTTGATTAGTTCCAGTGGCTCAGGGAATCAGTATTTATTGTTTGTGCAATGCATTGCTATTTCTCACATCATGTGGCATTATTTTAGCTTTTATTGTGAAATGTAATGAAATGTAATGTGTGATGTAATGAAAGCCCCAGGATGAGTCTGGCTCCCAGACCTTGTAATGCTGAATTTAATTCCATCTGTTACTTCAAGTATAAATTGCTGTCAATTGTTGGTATTTATTAACATCTACTGAAAGATGGCTGCTGAAAGTGTAGATGGCTGGCCACACTATTTCTTGATAATGTAGAGTTCAAAGGCAAACTGAAAATGATTGAGTTTTATTTTTATAAGGGTGTGATGCCGCGGCTTATTGGCGCGTCCTCACGCGTACTTATTGTGGCCGCACTGAACTTTTATATGCGTTTTTATAAATTATGGACTTGCGTTCATAAAGTGCATATGTTCTCTCCACTAGTACTGTGATATGTGTTACGTGTTGAGCTTGCGTGGGCATAAACGGATGGGTGCACACATGCGCTTAGAACTCGCCAAACATTTCACGCACATTCGTTCATTAAAGTCATTCACTCGGTTATGCAAAAACTATGTCGTGCTCTGATAAAATATGCAGGTTAACCAAAAGATATGTGCCTTTGTACAATGTCTGAGCATAAGATATTCATTTTATGTACAGTGCTTTGTTAAATGCAGTGATTTAGAGACATAACTTCTTACCGCCAGGGAAGAACTTAAATAACAGAGGGAAGCTACTAATGGGCAGGAGACAACGAGGAACAGGGAGGAATCAATCGGAACAATGAGAATGCAAATGAACCAAAGGGGGCGTGGCTAACGAGGCAGGTGAGGGCGGGGTTCAGGACAAAGAAAACACAAGCACATGGTAAGGCAGACACAAACACAGGAATACTATGACAGTCATGACAAACATGAATATGAAAAATAATAAATTACAAAAATAAAGGATGATAAACAATTAAATTAATTCACAAAACACAGATCATGACATTAATGGCATGTGTCCATGTACTGTTTTAAACTTAAAGGCCTGGTGTAGTGTTTGTGTAATAGGTACCTTTTTAAATGCTGTTTAATACGTATTTGTGTTGTGATATGTAAACACCCCTATGTTTATGGAATGTCATGGTGTGTGCCAATTTGGGGTGGTCATGTCTACCTGTTAAAAGGAAGGCATTTCATTTGTTGGAGAGATCTGTATGGGGAAGGAACCAATGCCTAGGTCCTCCTTATCCCTCAGTTGTGTGAGGTATGGTCTAAGCCGTCATTTGAGATGGTTAGGGTTAGGTTAGGTAGGTAACTGGTTTGTGAGGAAAATTAATTTAATTTTTGCAGTTTTATGGTTGTTGCTAAAAGTGACCAAGAACCGTTGATGAAAAGTCAAGTTTCTACTTTAAAAATGGGACACATGTGAAGTGGTATATTGTGATTTTGTGATGTTTACCCATGAATGCAGTTGAAATTGTACTTCCCTCTAGCGTCTTTCAGCGCACTTATCCCTGGTTATGGGTATGCACTTTGTTGTACGTCGCTCTGGATAAGAGCGTCTGCCAAATGCCAATAATGTAATGTAATGTAATGTAATGAATGCAACAGACAAAAACATAATTTATTTTAACTGCAGAAATAAAAGGAGAATCGTGACTGGATTATAAGGTGGAGCTTGCTAGGGAAAGGGTTGGTTCTACTAAAGCTTTGCCGAGCTGCAAACTCTCCAGACATCACAGCTGATGTTCCTGTCTATTGATGCAAGAGCGTTGTACACCAGTAGGGGTGTGGGTTCGACCACTTACTTATGGCACTAACCCTCGGGTCTCAGAGACACCAGCCTTCTCCACCTTCTGTGAGATCTCCTGTCCTCTTCACACTCATTGAATGACAGGGCGAGCAGTCTTGCCACCTCCTCTGGCTTCTCTGTTGTGCTGGAATCTACTCCAGCTACTTTAAACCAAGTGCTGTCATCTACCTTGCCCTTGGCTCTGTTCAGTGCCAGCCTCCTGAACCAAGCCACCATCATTCTTGGACAGGTAATGGTTCTGTCCAGGTCCTCAACCATCCATATCGACTGTGAAGTTGGTCATGCTGCCCATGAAAGTTCACCTAGGAGTTTTTTGTAGGTCCTCTGCTTGGTGTTTCTGAGGGTTGTAGATGGCAGCTGTGATGGACACTGCAGCCTGTAAATGTCCACTCCTATCCTCTGCTGTTTGGTCACAGTCTTACACTGTGCAAGGGAACAAGGGAAACGTATAGATGGACATGACAAAGATGACAGCTGGAAATTCAACTTCAGAAAGATATAGATGAACTTGATCACTTAGAGCAGGGGTCGGCAACCCTGGTCCTGGAGAGCCGCAGGGTGTGCTGGCTTTCGTCTCCACCTTAAAATAAGCAACCGATTCAGACCCAAGAAACCAGGTGAGGTGAGTTAACTGTGCAATCAACGGCTTTCATTGATCAATTAATGCCAAGTAACAACGAAAGCCAGCACACCCTGCGGCTCTCCAGGACCAGGGTTGCCGACCCCTAACTTAGAGAATCGATCTCATCACAACAACCTGCGTATATTAAATGTATCAGAAGGAGAAGAAGGAGAGAATGTTACCTCTTATCTGATTGACTTGATATCTAGCAAATTCCAAATCCAATTGAGAAAATAAGAGATTCAAAATTCCCATTGAATGGGTGTTATAAACCAAAAAGGTTTTAATGGTTACTTTTTCAAACTATCCAACCAAAAGAATCCTCACAGAGTAACATGACATTCCCACCTAATCAAGAGGAGACTTCTCAGGCTCGAGTAGAGATCCCATGTAGTCAAGCGGAGAAGATTTGTTTCTTTCAGTACATGTCAGCTAATCTTCAGAGAAAGTGAAAATAAATTAAGGAAAGTTTGGGATACACATCTCAGTTAAGGCAACCGGCAACTCTCTGGGTTTGGAAGGGAACCAACAAATTTCAATACACGGAAGCAAACAAAGTGAGAGAAAAATAAGGCGGATTTATATATAAATATATATATATATATATATATATATATACACACATACACACACACTATAACAGTGACTTATACATTGAGACAAGCCATGTTACTAGCATTTTGGCTATTTCATTACTTGCATTATACAGCCTTTTTTCCACTATACCATTGACTATAGGCTGTTGATAAGTGGGTTCAGTTGTCTCAGTCTCATAACTGCTTGGGTTTTCAATCACTGTTCTTGTTGCTATGCAGCCGCAGATAGCTCCTGGCAGGGCCACTTTTACACAATCCTCAATCCCCAATACCTGTTGCTCTCTTCCATAAGTCTCAATTCCTCCCTCTCCGTAGTGCCAGTGGAATCCCAGATGCTTTAATCTGTTGTCTGGCCTCCCTTTTGGCGCTGACTCATCCTGCCCTGCCATCGCCACCTGTTGCCTCCTGGCCCCACCCACCGTCTAAGCCACCACCTCAGGACCGTCGCCTAATTGAAGCTAATTTCATTAATGTGAACAATTACTGATTGGCCGTGTTGGTCATTAAAACTCATACCTTGAGCCAGCCAGAGGAGGATGGGCTCTCCCCTTTAGTCTGGTTCCTCCAAGGTTTCTTCCTGTCTGCCATCAGAGTTCTTCCTTGTCACTTATGTGCGGGATTAGGCCAGGGTTTCTGTGAAGTATGTATGACAATTGTTTGAGAAATGTGCTATACTGATGCATTTTCATTTGATTATTTATTGGTACACTGTGCTCTCATGTCTTGTTCAGATGTTTTCACTGTTTTCTGTGACTGTTCATGTTGTCTCATATGCATATATGTATCTTTGCTTTGAAATTTTCTCAAGATGAGAGCATCTGCCAAATAGCTACATCTAAGTGTCTAGATGTATACACTTCTGCAACTTGATTGGCTCTCTCTTGAGTGGATAACCTTAATGTCCTGCTAACAAAAGCTTGGAGAAAAGGCACTGAATTGCTCTGAGTGATTTAATAAAAAGTTTATATTAAATATTTTAATTGTGAATAATTTGACTGGTGTGATCTGTCAGTTTTCATAAAAATACTGCAGTACATTATGTGCAGTATATATTGATATATTGTCAATTTTATCTTGAAACCTGATGATAAATATATAGAAATAATGTTTTTTTTCAATAGATAAAATTGTTGTCACATGAATGTTAGAAATTGTACATGTAATGACTATTGATTACAGTAAGAATAATAACAACAAAATTGGTTTAACATGTACAACAAATACATTATTAGACCTAGCATAGCAAAGTTATTTTATTGTATTTTTTTTTTTACAGAAAGCTGACACCCTTTAATTGTTTATGCATATGCTTCCACCCCTCTGCAAAATCTTGGCAGGTTCCTGCATGCTGTTCACATTTCACTAGGAACTACAGTAAGCATCAACATGCTGGATTTGGAAAGCATAAATGTCCGTAAGTATCTCCGCTATTTATCCAAGCATTAAAAATGGGATTATTTGAGTAGCCCTTCGGAATAGACCAGAATCCGGGTACTTTGACATACACGCCCCTTCTCGGGTGTGGGATAAGGGCCCAATGCCTGGATTCCACTGGGACATGACGTTTGATTTTTGACTAATTTCAATTATTATATTAATATGTCAATAGCTGTCATTATGTTGGGTGATTACCCAAAATCACTGCCCACACTAGATACAATCTATTGATATATCTATCTATACAAACATATATAATTGAGCTAGCTAGCTAAAGTTACTTGACACTGAGTCAATCTATCTAATTATCCACTGCTGTCTGTCTATCAATCAATCTGATTTAACGTAACACCATTGTACTGCCAGACTGGGCGATAGGACTGGTGCAGATGGAGACTGGCGCAGGTGTCAAACAAAGCTCTATTTCAAAAACTATTCATCATAAAAAATTCAACGTGGTATGAAAATGCTCAACATACTTTCAGCTAGTCGGACATAAAAAAGAAAAAAATTAATTAATCGAATATTGTTGTCAAAAGCTAATTTAGGTTAAATATCATATTCCCGCTCTGATATGCTTGCCCCACCAAGGGCATGGCTATGGCAGTGACGCGTTGCCGGTCTGGTCTCTTCTGTGGATTCAAACCCAGATGTGTAGTTATTGATGGACGCTGGCCTCCCAGCGTCCGCCATCAGACCCCTCCAACTCATCCAGAATGCAGCAGCTCGTCTGGTCTTCAACCTTCCCAAATACTCACACGTCACCCCCCTGCTTACTTCCCTCCACTGGCTGCCTGTCATGGCTCGCATCAAATTCAAAACATTGGTGCTAGCCTTCCAAGCAGTTAAAGGGTCTTCCCCAGCTTATCTGCAAAAAATCATCAGACCCTACACCCCTGCCAGACCTCTTCGTTCAGCCTCCACAGGCCGCTTGGCACCTCCCCCTCTCAGAACCTCCACCTCACGCTCACGACTACTGTCTGTTCTGGCTCCACGGTGGTGGAACGAACTCCCCGTTGAGGTCAGAACTATAGAATCTCTCCCCACCTTCAAGCGCAAGCTGAAGACGCACCTCTTCAAGCAGCACCTCTCCCCATCCCTCCCTACCTCCCTGTGAACCTTAATTGTTGTCTCTGTGACTTGCTTTGTGTATCGGTATTTTTAGTTGGCTAGGTAAGCAGTGTTTGGATAGTTAACTTTGGTCACTTTTGCTCTTGTTTGTTTGTTTGTTCAAAAAAAAAAAAAAAAAAAAAAAAAAAAAGAAATGGCCCTTGTCCTTATCTTTGTTAGTTGAAATTGTACTTACCTCTAGGGTCTTTCAGCGAACTTATCCCTGGTTATGGGTATGCACTTTGTTGTACGTCGCTCTGGATAAGAGCGTCTGCCAAATGCCAATAATGTAATGTAATGTAATTGATGAATTCTAACAATAATGGAAAACCCCTACCCCCACTAAAACTTATATCCACTTTTAGCCTCCTCAAAAGTTCATTATGTAGCAAGTAAATGTTTAAGCATTAACTACCTTTTCTCATTAACCCACCACACTTGATATGTTGGAGGCAAGGAAACTTCATTTTTATTTCATTAGCTAAAATTAGCTAGATAGATGAGGAAGAGGAGCATTGCCACCATACCAAGCAAATCTAATTTTACATTGCATCTTGCCATTCATAATTTGAAGACATTTTAGTTAGTTCTATGCACTTTATTAGGAATTCATTTTTTGACTTATTGATCTTCGACTGCTGTAGCCTATCCACTTGAAGGTTTGATGTTTGATGTGTGTTCTGAGATGCTCTTCTGCATACCACTGTTGTAATACGTGGTTACAGTATTTGCGTAACTTCCACCTTCCTGTCACCTTCGACCAGTCTGGCCCTTCTTCTCTGACCTCTCTCATTAGCAACATGTTTTTGCCCACAAACTGCTGCTCACTGGATTTTTTTTGTTTAGAGATGTCTAGAGATGTTATCTGTGAAAATCCCAGGAGATCAGCAGTTTCTGAGATACACAAACCACCAACAATCATTCCACGGCCAAAGTCACTTAGATCACATTTCTTCCCCATTTGGTCTGAACAACAGCTGCACCTCTGGGCAACATCTGCATGCTTTTATGCATTTAGTTGCTGCCACATGATTGGCTGATTAAACATTTGCATTAACAGCTAGTGTACAGGTCTACTTAATGGAAAAAAAGTTTTGTAATATCCACTCAGTGAGCAATTTATTTTTATTTTATACAGGGATTTAGAGACCAGCAGAGGAATAAACCAGGATTTAGGGTGCTGTCCTTATGCGGTTACACAGTGGATAGTTGATCCAACTCTATAGCCATTCCCTGGGATTTTATAAAATCATCTTATGAAATCCCACATCAACTATATTATGATCCATTTCCATGAAAAGCAGACCAACTGCGCAGTCTGGTTAGACTAGATAGTTAATCATAATCTTTTGGTTTCACTTATAACATCATGTTGCAGAAGCAGTGTTCACAATTCAATTTTATAGGCTAATGCTGTTAGTGGTTGTTAGCCACACACTTGGCAATTAAAAGTGCACATCTGTGTTTTAAAAATATTTTCTCTGTGGTAGCTTTCTGGCATTTTGAAAGTAGCTTTGATTATAATACAGCAGTTTTGTGTTTCATTTTGCGCTTCTGCCTCGGGAGATCTGCTCTCATCCATCGCTGTTTGAAACACTTGCACATCTGACAGCAGGGGGCAGCAGAGTGTCAAGGTTTCGAGAACAGTCCAGGAACCGTCCCAAAACTGACCTTCTCTCTAAAAATACAGCAAACTAGAAATATAAAAAAATATTCTGCGCAGTAACTGTCATTTCACAACTAATGATGTTCAGGATCAGTTTAACATTTTATTCCAGGCTACAATGGTGAATGTTGGGGTTGAGAAACCTGATCTGCACATGATTACATTATTTTAAAAGTAATTTTTTTTAAACTAAATATGCAGAGTGTGAGTTAAAATCAGCCATTGCTCTTCCTTTTTATACAACAGCTTGGTTAAATACTCACTTTAAATTAATGGGTTCAACAAAAAACAATGAACAACCTTTTTTTCTTTTTTTTGTAGACTTCTCCTTCTTTTGAACCATCTTCATTCTGACATCCGTGGACATGGTTGTTAACACCAGGCAGAACAGCCACTGCAGTTGGATACTTTAGAAGGCATGGAGTTACTTCAAAGTTCAGTAAACGTTCAAGTTTTAGTAAAAAGTTCAGCCATGGAATTATACTCACCTGGCTCATTGAAGCCCTAATGAGTAAATTACCAAGACACATCAAATTATCCTAGATTGTTCAAGCGACATAGGGCCCTGGGGGGTGTACTTCGAAGCAAGTTTAACATACCCAGGGTTTCTTTGCATAACCTGGCTTCACAAACCCAAACAACCACTATCAGGCTTAACCGGTAGCCTAGCCTCCTACAAAGGTGGTTAAAAACTTGCTAAGTGAAGAGGGGCTTTGTTAAGAGCTGTGCACGTTCCCATAAAAGTGGTGGTGTATGCAAAAATGAGCCTATAGCAGTGCAGCTTGGGCCATAGGCTATTTGAGCAGCACCTCACCTAAGGAAAAAACAGATATGAACAAATGTAATGGACAGATACAAAGAGCTTCAAAAAAATTAAACACTCATAGGTGAATAGCAAAAGTAACACCGATTCTGCCAACAATGCAAGGAGCAAGGGTTGGCAGTATACATTTGTTAATTATAAACTTATTTAGAGTATCATACTATCATTCTTTTTACAAATAAATCTACAATTTCAAGAACTGTCCTACAGTTTATTTCTGCTGTGGGGATTACACTACACATTCTAGAGCTCCTAAAATTGAACTTAATACAAAATATTTAAAATGATTAAGCCTGAGGCTAACTCTGGACCAGGTTATCCGTGCAGCATACGTTGGCCCAGCGATATGACCAGATTTAAAGTAACTGAGCTTTGTAGTACGGGAAAACCAGGGTTAGAGTTTATGTTACCTCGCTAACCCCATAATCTCACTTTGTAGTATAGTTATGTTAGCCAGATAACTGTACACAGTAAAACAAGGAATCCGCCAAATTAAATCTCTAACATGGACTTAAATAAAAAGAGCTGCTCCAGGTTGTACTCCGTGCAGCTATCCAGCTAACTCAGTCATCCTGCTGGGGACTTAGTCCTTGCCAGAATGTATCATTCTGTTGACTCAAGCAAGAGCATCAAAACTGCTAAATGCAATAAAGTCCCCAAAATATCAAACGTCTACCAGTGTAGGTGCACCTTATGTCCCAGTAGAGATGAAGGGGACTGTAGGGGAGTGTAGGTATGACATTCTTTTCAATATTAATGTCCTTCTTCCAATGCCAAACCCTTCATCAGTGTGTATAGCCAAAAAGCTCAATTTTGATCTCACCTGCATGTAACCACCTGTTGTATATACAGATGGAATCAACTGTATTTTATAATGTAGATTTTCATCTTTATTAACTGATGAAAACAGGACAAAGAAAAGGTTAGTCAATATTCATTATTCAATAATAACTTCCAAAGAAATGCTTTTTGAAGACCAAGGGCTATTTGTTGAAGTTACATTTATTGTTCCATGTTAGCACATAGAATACCTTTATATACTGCTAGCCAAAGCATTTTTAAAAATGGAAGAGCATAGAAAACTGAAAGCCACAGTAATAATGTACATATGGTCAGCCCACTGACAGGAAACAATTTCTCCATTTAGTCAATAATGAGTTATCTCTTTTCACTACAAACAATCCATTTATCCATCAATTAAGCTTTTAAAAAAAGGCAAATAACCTTCCAGCAACTTGTTAAAAATAATTTTTATATTGCATCATTTCAAGAAGTGCACATGGGGATTAAATTAAAATGCACACATGCACGCTCACGCATACACACAGGCACACACACATACATACCTTACTTTCATGCAAGTACCAGCAATGTGTTAGACTGGAATGATTATACATCAAAATATTTCCACTTCAGAGGATAGCACAACTAATTATTTTCACAAGGGATGGACAAATATAAAATAAGTTGTGGTTAATTATTTGTGGTACTGTATTGTCAACAATTTTCCATTTCTGTTGCCCTTACAGAAGAGTCAGTGTTTTACACCTTGACACAAAAAATACCTAACTGCGACCACAACCACATGTTCCCTCCATGTCTTCCAGCGCATATATGACGATGAACAAAAAATAAACATTTGCATTTTGCATTAACAATAAAACTGCAGTGACTTGACATTGAAATGACTTGATGAGAAAAAAAAATGGAACAGAAGCTTTTCTTTATTTACATGTAGTGCAAAAGTTAAAAGCAAAAGGTGAAAAAGTCAAACTCACCAAGTGAGTAATAAGGATCAATGTGTGGTCGGTCAAGTTCAAAACCATTACTGCTGGATCACTCCTCAACAAGGGAGTGTCTCCTTCTCTGACTCCAGTTCTAGCAAAAAAGTTTGAGAAACAGGCTCTTCTTACCACTTTACAATGAAATAAAAACTGGAAATTTCATTCCCACTTGTATTCCTCTTAAAAAATAAAAGCAAATTCCAAAACTGCTTTATGAATATTTCATTAACATTACACTTTAATTAACGTAATAAAGGTAATTGAACATAATTCAGGTAATAAAAATGGGTCATATTTTATATTGGTCCATCCAAACCTGCCTGCCTTTTTAACCAGGAATTGTTTTTAAAATTCTGTTGTGGCATATTCAAACTGTAATCACCATGCTAAGTACAATGATGGTTGCTGATATAACAGGCACTGTCTTACTAAACTACAAGAGAAACAGTGGGGAAAATACCTGTCCCCATACCCAAGTGTCCCAGTACATCACACTGTAAATATCACAGTAACAATGACACTAATTACCACGTCCCCCCACCCCCACATAACAAGAAAAATAATCACTTAGCATTTCATTACTGCTTCAACAAAAGTAGCATTTTGGCAGTTTCTAGTTTTGGAAATAAACAATGTGCAAATGTTGAAAATAATGAGTAGCTAAAATATATTGACCCCATCCAAGATCCAGCCCCAAAGATTCCTATGTTCTCCAGAACTGTACCCTAAAAAAAGGCCAACCCTAACTTCTTCCCATACGAATGACAGCATATTTTAAACACAACCATATGTGCATAATAAAAGTCATTTTTCTCTTTTTAATCAGCAGGCTTAACACCTGGCATCATAACCCTGTTCCCAAAAAACAATAATGGCAAGACTAAAGGAAGATGGATACAATATTCTTTGAGAATTGGACAGACAAAAGAATCCTTTCAAGTACTCAAACCATCATTATTGCTTTTAAAGCAATATAGGATTTATAATCCTTGTGTTTCATCTTTCAAAATTTTGTGTGTGCATATATATACAGTGAGCTCTATAATTTTGGGACAAATACTTTTTAGAAAATTTGGCTCAGCACTCCACAATTTAGATTTGTCATAACAGAATTCACATGTGGTTAAAGTACAGATATCTCTTTTTCCTTTTTTATTATTTTGAAATTGTAAAAAAAAAAATATATAAAGTAATCCTGCTTTAAAATTTTAGGAAATCTGTCATTAAACGTTTAGAGGTCAGGTTTGCTTCTGTTCACTTAGATATTAATGTAATGTAATGTAAAAGGCTTTTTGACCCGGGGTGCCCACATTTCTGCACACTGAACTCTACAGGAAAAACTCTACTGGAAAAAAGGTATTGTGGACAGATGAGAGCAAAACTGAATTGTATGAGAGTGATGGCAAGAGCAAGGTGTGGAGGTCAAAAAATCAAAAGCACCCCGTCCAAACTGGTGTTATGAAAGTAAGGCTGGGAAAGGTTTGGGAAAGTAAGGCTGCCTCAGGCACTGGCTCACTTGCCCTCATTGATGATGTAACTGTTGATAGCAGCAGCTGTGAATTGTACCGAAGCATCTTATCTGCTCAAGTTTAAGCAAATGTCTCAAAAAGTCATTGGATGACAGTTCATTCTACAGCAAAACAATGATCCCAAACATACTGCTAAAGCAACAGAGGAGTATTTCAAAGCCGAAATTCTTGACTGGCCAAGTCATTCACTTGATCTGAATCAAACTGAACATGTGTTTCCTATGCTGAGGAGAAAACATAAGGCAACTAGTCCCAGAAAGAAGCAGGAGTTGAAGATGGCTGCTGTACAGGAGAGAAGATACTCAGCACCTGGTGATGCCCATGGGTCACAGACTTCAAGCAAGCAAATGACAAAGTGACAAAGTACAAAACAGGACTACATTCTTTTGGAAGAAATGAATATGCCGCAAACATAATCCTACCCTGAAATGGGGGCCTATGTATATAAAAAGTGCTGTGATACCCTTATATAAAATCTGAGAACTTGAACCACATGATAATCGTTTGATTACATATCTAAAGGTGTGGAATAGAGGCAAATCAAAATACGTATTCTTCCCAAACATAATGTAACTCATGATGTACTGTATGCATGTATATACATACACACAAATTTGTGGATGACATCATTGAAGCATATTTTTTCAGGGGTGATTTAGGTAGATCTGTACTGTATTACTTTTACAGTACAAAAGGGGATTTGAAAAATGTACATAATATGCTTTTTTTAAATGCTAACCTTTAGCTACAAAGTTAAATAACACTTTTGTCAACAGGTAAAATCACTTCAATCATAATAAAACAAAATAAATGCAAAAAATAATAATAAAATAAAAATAAAAAAACACTGTTCCAGCCATGTCTGCATCGAGTTCTTACTGTGATTTTTTTTTAGGAAGTTGTAGAGAGATGGAGAGAGAAAGAAAAATGGAGGACGAGAGAAATGGAGATTGTGTGAGGAAACACATCTCCAGCACGGTGCAGAGCTTCTGATGTTTGAGAGGCTGGTGCTAACAACATTAACAGTGGGGGAAACAGTGCATGTTCACAGCGTAGTCCCGCTGCAGGAAGGGTGGGGCCAGGCCGGACATGGCGGGGCAGGAGAGGGCAGGGATTTCATCTCTTCCTGCGGCAGGTGCGTTTGTGGTCGGCGTGCCAGTGCTCTTGCTGACACTTTATGGAGCAGTAGGAGGTGTTCCAGCAGCAGTGGTACATGGCCTCCTCCTCGCAGTTGTAGCACTGAGAGAGACAGAACACAGCGTGACCACCGACGCAACTGCGGACATTGCAAAGAACCTCCTTCTCACCCCATGCGGGCTAGCCATGGTACGTGCGGCAGACAAAGACGAAGGAGCAGGAGGCCATGCTCTGAACAGTCCCGGTCACAGCCGTCACGGTCGTAGAGTGAGAGATTTCACATGAGAGTGAGACATGGTTTGAGAATGAAACGTGTGTGTGTGTCTGTATGTGTCTGAGAGAGAAAGAGAGAGACTCACCCACTGTTTCTTCTTGGTCTGGGAGATCAGCTGTTTGTGATGCGACACCATCTTTTTCACCTCTTCCATTAGCTCCTCCTTGCTCTTCTCCTTCACCTGTTTGCACTTTCGCTCCATCTCTGCCTGGACGCTGGAGACTGCCTTTGTCACTGCCTGCCTCCTCTCCTCCTCCATCTCTGTCCGCAACTTTATTCACAAGACACATCATGGACACCTCACATCAGAACCCAGTGCTTACACTTTACAAATTCTGTAGTTTTGTTATTTTTTTGTCACTTTTTCCCTGAGTTAAACAAGGAAGTCCATTGTGACGTGTTATCCACTCATTTCATTAAACTAAGGGAAAATCAAAAGAGAAAAAAATCAAACTACTACTACTATTACACTAAAAAATGTTATTTGTGAAGGTATGTAACCTTCTTCAAGGTATTTCTTCACGGTCCCATCTCGCTCACCTTCTCCAAGGCCTCCCTGACCACCCGCTCAGTCTCACGCTTGTTGTCGGCTTTCATCATCTCCTTGACGTCGCCGAAGATCTTGGTGTACTTCTCGTGGCACTTGTTGTGACAGGTGCCGTCGCTGCTCGTCTGGGTGGATCGGTGCAGGGTGCGGGGGGAGGCGGTGCTGGCCCGCTTGGTCTGGGTGGAGACCGACAGCTTTTCTGGCTGGTGTGGCGTGGTGGGGATCTCCTGGCTAGAGCTGACTGCCTCCATTTCTGGCTCGGGGTCCTGAGGTTAGGGCGGGGGGCCGTCACAAAAGGACAACAGGGTTCACATTAATAATAGATCAATCATGTGTTATTTAGCTTACGGTTGATTAGACTAAGCAGGGGACAAAGCAAGTGGCAATCCCCCCTGGAGCAATGCAGGGTTCAGGGCCTTGCTGAAGTTGTGCGGATTGTTGCTTGAACCACCAACCTTCCGGGTCCCAGCCATGTACCTTAGCTGCTAGGCAGCAGGTCTGCCCTAACTTCTCCCTGTACAAAAAACTGTAATGCACAAATGACGGTCTAACGTACTTGGATCGGTTCAATCAGTACTTTTGAGCTGCTCTAGTCTCAATTATTCCACAGACCGAACACCTCCTAATCCTGCCATTTTATCATTGTTGATGTGCACTTATTGGAAGAGTGTGTACTATTCTGCACCCTCCCAAACTGACAGGGTCTCACTCTTGCAATTAGACAGGTCTACAATTACTAACAAGCTTTCCAAAATTGGCAGATGAGGTAAAAAGGGAAATGTGATATTGCCTTTCCTCCCTGATCCTCTTCTCCCATCCTGCCAAACTGAGTCACAGTGTATGAAGCCCTGGCATGACTGGCCTACTCAGTCATTCTCGTTCTGTACAGGGCCCATATGTGCATGTACAAAATGGAGGACCGGACCACTTCCAGCATGCACGCACCTCCTCTTTGGGCTCTGGGTTCTGGCTGCGCCGGCCTCTCTTGGCTTTGGGCTCCTGGCTGATCTTCAGCTGGAAAGGACAACCAGACAGAGATCAATACCTGTGTGCATACAGCACGGCATCAACAGAGCTATGCAATCTATGTGTCTACAATTACAATAATACAGCACCACATTTCTACACACAATTACAAATCTATACTACAGTACAGAGCTGTGCAACAATGCAATTATACGTACAACTATATTACTTCTAAATGATTGTAATGTAACATGCTGTAATGCAATGTAATATTACAACTATGAAACTTAAATTAGATTTAGATTAGATTTTCAGGACAAGCAATAGACAAAGAGTTTTTTCAGGAGTGAAGAGTGACTAGGCCAATTGAAAACATACAGTACAATAAAACTAAATAATATAAAAACAAAAAACCTTAGTGAATTATGGCTTTAAGCATCCTTCCTTTTACCGCAAATGCATTTTAAAATGGTTAAGGTACATGACAGGGACCCGCAAGGTCGGTGGTTTGATCCCCTTAATCCTGCATTGCTCCAGGATTGTCTCCTGCTTAGTCTAACTATACGTCGCTCTGGATAAGAGCGTTTGCCAAATGCCATTAATGTAATGTCATGTAATATATGCAGAGGTGCTGTTGTACATAATAAAATGCTAAATACTGTATGTCATTGTATTAATTCCTTTATCCTTGAAAAAGCCAGTCTGGAAATAATCCAAACGTTTAATTATGAAGCTTCTTCATGACCTTAAATTCCAGGCTCCCAGGCTCACAAATTTAAGATGATTTAACTAATTAATACTTTGCTGTAGTTAATACTTTCAATCACCTCCTGAAATGATGAATACCATGGGAATTAAAGATTAAGACAATAGTGGCTTTCTGATTCCTTTTAATTTCAGACCACCACTATTTCATATACTGTATGTCACTTGAATAGTCAAGGATAATTTCATTCGTCTCAAGTAAAATTATCTGATTAATTACATTTAATTTAAAATGAATAAAATTCCATTTTATAAATGTAAACCACGATTTGATTGTGAATCTAGCATTGAATCATCTTGGATAAGTGCGCACACCTGCTCTGCTATACAGGGCAGATAAATCGCATGGCAAAAACAGTATCATACTCATTACAGAAAGGTGGGGCTGAATAATCATAAAATATTTTTTTAACTTCGGGAGCTTGGTATGAATAAATATATTTTAATCTCTCATAATGTAGCCTAAGGCAGCACGTTTGGTGCAGTGGGTAGCGCTGCCGCCTCACAGCAGTCCTGGGTTCGAACCCCGGTCAGCCGGGGCCTCTCTGTGTGAAGTTTGCATGTTCTCCCCGTGTCTGCGTGGGTTTCTTCTGGGTACTCCAGTTTCCTCCCACAGTCCAAAGACATGCAGGTTAGGTTGATTGGAGAGTCTAAATTGCCCATAGGTATGAGTGTGTGAGTGAATGGTGTGTGTGCCCTGCGATGGACTGGCGACTTGACCAGGGTGTATTCCTGCCTTTCGCCCAATGTATGCTGGGATAGGCTCCAGCCCCCCTGCGACCCTGTTCAGGATAAGCGGGTTCGGATAATGAATGAATGAATAATGTAACCTATGTTGTATTCTACTGGCAAATCAAACATAGCTGAGCAGCCAAAATGAGCATTAGCTGTTCCAGTTCCAATCGTTTTCTCAGCTGTTTAAACTTCAGTTTTAAATCAGGCCTGGATCGAATACAAATATTATTATTCATTATTTTCATTTAAATACTGTTTTGATACATTTCAAGTATTTCCCAATAAATTAGCCCCAACAAATTATTTAAAGCATTTGAAAATACTTTCTTGAGAAACCAAACACGCGTATTTGAAGTATTCTCATATTTTGAATATGTTCTCATATTGTCTCACCTGCTCATTACTGGTGGAGGAGATGCCGGACTCAGCCTCTTCCTCGTGTGATTCCTCTGGGGCATTCTTGCTCTTCCAGAACATTCCCTCTCGCAGGAAGCGCTGGTGGAGCTCCAGTTCCTCAGATGCCTTCTTCCAGCCTGTGCTTCTCTTCACCTGGAGCTGCTGTGCGCTCACCTGGATGTCCTGAATGTTCTCTGCCGGGATCCATGCCCTGCAGACATGCCCATAAAAAAGGGAACGAGCAAACACTTTCTCCCTCTCCTTTTCTAGAGAGTTTAAATCAACTCGGACTCTCTCCATCTTCGTGTCTTTATATCAACCTCTGACCCACTCACACACACCTATACTAATGGCTCTGTATGCCTTTACTCGTAACCTTTCCCCCTTACTCTTAAACACTCTCATATATCTCTCCCAATTGTTTTTATTATTCCATTATTTGAACAGTTGGCCCCATTAAGATCAAGATCTCCTTTTCAAGAGAGACCTGTTAAAACAAAAACTTAAAAAACAGTAAAAAAAAAAAAAAAAGAAGCACAAACAGGGCAATCTATATTTCACTCTCTCCCTTTGCACATCCTCTAACCCCCTCTCCTATTGATTTGCTTTAGTGGAATGACAATTATACATTTATACTACACCTCACTTCCATTAAGCCAACCTGGCAGTAAAACATTGTCAGTTTTATGCACATTCAAAGATATTTCTATATTGTAAAGATTAATTTTATTAGTGCATTCCCTGCCAGGTTAACCCCATCCACTTTGCCCCGTCCTAAACATCCTAAATTATTGTTGCATTCATATTGCTAAGACAATAAAAACTGTGACTTAACAAAACAGCAAGATAATGATGCCCAATTGTTAAAAAGACAGTTTAGATGATTATCAGTCTCTTATTTGCAGAAAAGGCTAATAAAACTCCAGCCTCCCCGACGCCATGCTCACGGTTTACAACCCTCACCATGCCACGGACAATAGAATGTACCTAACAATCCTTGATACTATTTCTCTATGTCAAAAAATCATGTCCCAATATAAGTAAATATAAGTAAATATAAAATTCAGAAGTTGCATGCATAAACTTTTTTTTTTTCTTAGCCCACTTTTATTTCGTAATCTGTTCAGCAATCTGTTTCTTTGTTATTTTTTAAACATGTGTTTCTGATTTTTCCCGTTTTCTCCCAATTTTGCAGCCACTTGTACCATATCTATTCCAACTGCCTGTGTGTTACCTAGGGATACACCACCTACACCTCGTCCCTCGGTGGCCCAGATGGATCAGGTAATCCTGAGAACGACACACCTTCTCCAAGCCACGTCCTTCTGCCCGCGACCGTGATTCCGAGGCACCCAGGGTGCTGTTGTATGCGCCCATCTCATTGCTGAGTCCTCCCCCGCCATGTGAGCCAGCCAAACTCAGCTTTGCCAGGACCACAAATCTCCAGACCTCTATGCCCTGCTGGCTGCATCAAGTTCCATGTGCCAATGCAGCTCTGTACCATTCAGCCAGTATACCTAAGCAAATGTCATCCCAAACTACTTGTTCTTGTTATTGTTTGGTAAATGTATTGCTAGGTCATTTCAGTACTGAACTAATTTAAAACATGGTAATCTTCTTGTATGGGGTTTCCAATTTCAACAAGGTATATATCATATTTAGGAATATCGCTGCATTCGCATAGCAGAATGAATATTCAGAAGTGCATAAAACATCCAGTGAGCGTTTACGTTGGACTTGCTATAGATAAACCTGTAATTGTACTGGCTAATGGGGCTAATAAGGATCTGGCTAACCTCATTTTGAAATAAAGTTCCGTTTTAAATGTTGTAAGTTGGTGAGAAAGCATTAGGATCCTTTTTGGAGAGCTTTGAGGACACTTTGGGCATGCTTTATAAGAACACACTCCCATATATGTGCATAAAACACACATATGTGTGAGATTTTATTTACATTTACATTTTTTATTTACAAGCATTTCTGATCATTTATGTGTCTGGACAAAAGGATATGCAGATGTTTTATATTTCAAGAGATTTGGGGACACTTGAGGACATCTTCTGGGTGCAGTTTTGGGAAAACTCATGTGGAATTGGAATGCCTGTAGATATCTTTACCAAATATTGCATACACATTGTGTGTTTTTTGTGTTTTCTCTCTCCCTCTCACCTTTGATGTTGGTGACCGAAGAACCTCACGTCCACCTGATTTTCTTCTCTCTGCAGGACCTTTGCAGGCCAGTATCCAAACCCCTTCATCTTGGCCCAAACCAGCTCATGGTTGGGTACCTGGACAAAGCAGGTACAGATAAGTCTGTCACGTCACGCCCATTTGTAAGTAGTGAAGAATAAACATATAATCACACAGGGAATCAACTGTAAAACACACTTGTGCTTAATCAACTATTAAGCCTACACACATGAGCAGCATGTGATGGAGCCCTAAGAGGGCACAGTCTGTGCAGTGTATTACAAGTTCCCTAGACTAGTCAGATGGTCAGCTCTTACATTTCTTTCTGTCAATTATATTTCCCAACCAGCAGAACATTTTTACTTAATGTGGGTGGTGAGAATCAAGTTTGTGGGATATTTGCGGGATGATATTTGGCATTTAAAATGTTACAGAAAACAGCATAAACATTTTACATTGCTTAACATTGCATGTAAAGACAAGCATCCAGTGGTGGCCAGTCAAATTGTGAGAATAGTAAGAAGTTTGTACTCACACATGGGTAGCAGAACCAGTTATCAGGCCGAGCGTTGGACAGGTAGAAACAGTTTCTACAGAGCTGGAGCTCATTCAGCTGAGAGTAGACAGACAGAGGAATGTTTGTTAAGTGCACAATAAAACCCAGAGCAGCTTAATGCTTCAAGTTATATCCTACTTTCTTATGAGCCTTTTAGGTTTTGACGGACGAAGACACGGATGTTGTCGATGCATTAGTTTTGCGTGCAGTTTGTTCACAATAAAGCAGCATATCCATGAGCTCCAGATTTATTCCTTCAAGTTTACCATCCTCTTTGAGAAGCACCAGATCAGCATATTATTGGGTAGATGCGCAGTGATTTCCTTTCTATTTAAATGTCCTCTTTCATCCACTGTTTTAGGCCCACAGTGTATGAACTTTATGGAGACAGTGCAGTACCTCATGACAAGTATCACTGTACAACAATCTTGCCATCTCAGCTTGGTCACTGTTCACTGCAAAAACAGAAAATAATTGAGTAAATTTTATTGTTAAATAAAATGCAGACAGGTATTCCAATAAGAAATAGTAAATACATTCAGGTGATTTATCTCAATTTAAAATAACTGTAAGGGTGACTGTGATGTAATGGTTTGGCACAGGCCATGTCATAGTCAGCAAATTTACCATAAAGCTTTCAGACTTTAGAAAAGGGTAACGGATTTGGGCTGTGATGGTGCATGAATTGACTGCTGAAATGTTTATTATACATTATACAAGGGGCGACATTGGCTCGGCGGTAAGAACAGAAGTCTGGCAGTCAGCGGGTTGCTGAGTAAGTGTCCCTGTGCAAGACACCTAACCCCCAATTGCTCCAATTTACCATTTACCATATAATATATATAAAAAAATATAGCCCTTGACTGGAGTCCCAACTGTCAACATCTGGTTCACCGCTTTTGGAGACTAGATCACCGCCTGTTTCCAAAGGTGGTTATTAATAGCCGTTGGCAACTCAGCGGGAATCTAGCTATTGGTCACTGGCACCCAGAAGCTGCATGGTCAGGCTGCCAGTGAAGCATCTTTTCTTCCAGAGATGAACTCTAGTTTGACCAGATTTTCAGTGGTCATATCAGAGTCAAGAAATTGAATATGCCCTATTTACGCAGTAGGCTAGGAATTGATTTACATATGCATGCACTTGCTGATGCAATCTTATACTATTTTTTTCCTGTTAATATTGTATGTTCTTTGTCCATCATCAGGACTATGTGGGAAACAAGTGCTTTAGTATGCTTTTATATGTTATCCTGGGATGTACTCTTGCCTGTACTATTTATACTGCAATACCTAAATAAATACAAATGTAAAAGATCCTCCATGTTTGTACACAATAATGGACTGTGGTTTGAATAGCAGCAGCTTAAAATAACAGGAAAGCACAAGCTTGTCTGGGCACTCTCGAACTGATGGAAAAAGTGCCAGCAATTGGCACATCTGGTGGAAAAAAAAGTAATTTGTGTTTGCTCAGGTTCCCTTTGTCGAATATTACATTTTGTTTCAAGATCTGAAACCATTCAGTGTAACAAATATGCAATAATATAGGAAATCATGAAGGGGGCAAATGCTTTTTCACAGCACTGTATAAAAGGAACATTATTGAGGTTCCCAGAAATAACATGATGTAATGTGTTCCACGATATCAAAGTGATGACTCTCACCTCCAAATAGAATGGCCGTATTATGTACAATCAGCTTGACATCAGCTTTAAACTCATCAAAGTTCTTGTACTTTCCTTCGGTGATATTCTAAAAGTAAAGAAGGAAAGACGATTGTTACTCACATAGTACAGTGCAGCTTGGGCCCAACATAGGGTGATGCGCCACACCTCAACCCACTATCAGCCATATAACGAGAAAGTGAGCAATAGTAGGTATTAATTGAACTGCACGCTCAAGAGAAAAAACCCCAAAAAAACTTCATAACATTAAGGACTTGTGTTGCAAGTTTGGATGCAAACAACACATTTCCCTATCACTTCATCAAAATTGATCCTTGTAGTACAGAATGCCTCAAATACACACAGGTGAATATAGGTGCATCATATCAGTCACTTCAAAAACGTCAGATCCCAAAACTCTGTCATCTCTTCTCCCTGGTTTCATCTCACACTTTCATTGGCCATTGCTCATCACCGTTCTCACTACTCCATCTCTCAAACATTGTACAATGTTTACACTACAAGATGGTGTGTCAACAATTGGGATGGCTCAAAATTGAATCGCTTATATTTAATGAGTGATGGGCATGAGCATTGATTTGGCTCAGACATGTGACTTTTGTCACATATCTCAGAAATGTATCTGGGACAGGAAAATCGATGCAAAAATCATGTAGTGTGAACCCAACATTAGCCTGACTTGAGTGAAGTCATAAGACTCACCTCTGCCAAGATGTAATGACAACATCATTGAGACTAGCTTGTTAAATAACTGGATAAAGATGTCTAAAGTAAATAATTCAGCCACAGGCTTGTAAGATGAAAACGTTTGGGAATCTCAGCTGTAAGACCCGACCGGATCCACCAGGAGGCAGTAGAGTCATGGCCTTGCAGTCCTCACCTCCTGTATGTTGGACACTTCCAGAGCAGTGTGGATTAGCCGTCTGTACATCGGATGCTTGGTGTCTTTGCCTTTCTTGTTCAGATCAACAGCCTGTGAGAGAGAAGTACACACCTGGGCTGACTGGGGTCTTATACTGGTCATTAGTAATAGGTCCAATTATAACAGGAACTATTATATGAGTTGCCAGCCAACACTGATTTTTTTCAACTTCAGTTCCTGTCACTACACTTTATTTCAGTCACTTCCAATTGCTTTGCACAAGATATTGGTTCATTTAATAAATTATTTTGTAAATATTTAACAGTTAGCTTGTAATCATTAATGAATATTTCTATTAATAATATGTTTGATGATTTCTTGCTCTGGGATAAATAGTGTGATTCTTGTTGCAAAGATAATTTCAGTGTTTCTGTCTTGCACCTCGCTTTATGCCTGCTCTTTAGAGGCAGAGAAATGCCATGCACAATTTAACCCTGGTTAATTGTGTGAACTTTAGCAACTCCAAAGCGGTCTTATTTACACAAGGTATCATGTGTTTTTGTAATACTTTACTGTGCTGTAGATTTAATTTTAAATGGATGAAATTGCCATTTGTGTCCAACTGATTAACCCATAATGACAAAGTGAAAACTGAAATCTCTGACTTCAGACAATTTGATGTGACACTCCAAATTGTGATCAGGTGCATCCTGTTTTCTTTAAAGAACTTGACTGGAATTTTATTGAATTGATTGGACAGTTTAGAAAGCACACCTGTGTATATAAGGTCCTACAATTCACACTGGATGTCAGGGCAAAAACCAAGACATGAAGTCTGAGGAACTCTTCCACAATAAAATTGTGGTAAGGCATAGATCAGGGCAAGGGTAACCATTTCTAAAGCTTTAAGCATTACCAGGAGCACAGTGGTAGAGTGGCTAGACAGAAGCTACTCTTGAGTAATTGGCATATGACAGCCCACTTGGAGTTGACCAAACGGCAATTCACAAACGCTTCCCATCCAATCTGACAGAGCTTGAAAGCATCTGCCAGGAAGAATGGGATAAACTATACAAATCCAGGTGTGCAAAGCTTGTAGAGACTTATCCAAGAAGACTTGAAGCTGTAAGTGCTGGGGGGTTTCTATGAAGTACTGAATTATGAGACTGAAACTGAGATTTCAGTTTTAGATATATTTGCAAAAATATCTAAAAATATGTTTTCACTGTCATTATGGGTGATTGAATGTAGATTGATTTGGCAATGGCAATTTTATAATTTAAATGTACAACAAAGAGTGTGCAAAAAGTAAAGGGGTCGGAATACTTTCTGAAGCCACTGTATAGTTTCTTTAGAGCAGTCAAGTGAAGATGGCCATCGTGGGTAAATCTCACCCTCTCCTTCATGCGCTGGATGATGAATCGCAGGTACCTGCTCATTTCCTGCTTATTGAGGATCTTCTTTTTACTCCCCTGAATGAAATAAATGAATCAAAAATAAGATCATCATCAATATGCTAACAGTATCATCTTATGAACTGATTCTGCTTCAGGAGCCAGTGGGTCAGATTAGTGATCAGTTCCACCAAGTGTCATATCCTCGCGTTCTAAAAGAGGTGGGTCATCCAACACTGATGTGTTCTACGGTCTGGCCAAGGGCAGGAACTGGGGAGGGATGAGGTAGGGTTGGGTGTTGGGTTTGAGGGCGGGGCTACCTTGCACAGTGCGCACTGCCAGTGAGCGCCTCCATCCCTAGGCTTGTATTCCTCGGAGAGACACTTGAGGTGGTAGACACGGAAGCAGTTGTCACACGTCAGCACGTCGCCGGGCAGGTGGCACTCAAAGCAGTACCAGTCATGACTCTCTGCCTCCCAATCCTAGAAGACAGAAAGCAGAGGAGTTCTCACCCCCCCTCTGACCTCCCCAAGCTGCCCCTTCTCCCACTTTACAGAACAGCACCCACTAGGCCTCAGTTCAGGCACATGGTACAACGAGGCCAACTGCCATTTTGATATGCAGGTTCCACACTGTCATAGAGAACCATTACAAAGGGAAAGTACTCCTGTATAAGACTCCACACAACACCAAGAAGTGCTGCAGCACTCTCCCTTTTAGCTAGAGGTATACCTGCCATGTTCTGTAGTGCCTCAACACTTCCCCAGAACCTTCACAGGGATGAAAGAAAACGCCCATTCTCATATTGCAGCAGTTCAAGTGGTCCCATGCAATTTCTAGTTCCTGTCTCAATCAATACCTGAAAAGATGATTACTTGTAACAAACCATCATGAATTAATAAATGGGTTCAGAAGATCTTTAGATCTTCTAAAAACTACAATCAGGATTACAGCTAGTGCCACATGCATCTCAAAACATTTTTGTTTTGAATGTTCCCCTCTTTTCTAAGCTTCAAAATGGCTTTCTTTTCTCCCAAAGACAGCTCTCTGGTCTTCATGTTGGTTTATCTTTTCTAACACAAATGCAGTCTTCACAGGCCAAACCCAAGACTAAAACCAAGAGTAGACATTTAGAACTATTTATTGTTTAACCAATCAATCAAACAGAAACACCTCAGTCAGTCACATGTTCCAATACTTTTACTCACCTAAAAATGAAACAAAAGGATATGTTCTAAATTGTCTAACAAATCTAGATAAAAATACCAGGAAATAAAAGCTGAAATTTGGATCGGTCATCTCATGCACATCTTTTGAACTGAAACTCAATTGTTTTCAGTGTACAAAACACAGGAATTGACCTTGCTGTTACAATGCTTTTGGAGGGGACTGTATGTGATATGATTATATGGTGCATGTACATCCTGTACATCCGAGCAACACCCCTTTGCTCTGATATAATCACAATATACCATGGTCTTGATTAAATATAGTCCATGCAATACCATAATATCCCTGAAATGAGGGTTAGTATAAGATATGCAAGTTTATACACATAGACTAAGACCCACACAACCCAATGTACCACTCACCACTGTCAGTGAAGACCATAATACCTCCAGTCAGATATGGTTTTAAAACAAAGACATAAAATACGGCAATGTAAAAGACGCCTCCTGAGCAGAGGAATCTGACCTCACCTGGTGCCATGAGGCCACATCAGCCTCCCCCTGCTATCACTGCATCTGTGTAAACAGCTGCAGCCTGGCCTGTCCTTTTCCTTTTTTATTATTTTCTTATTTTTTGGCACGCCCACTTGACCTCTTCCAGGCATAAACAATGGAACAAAAAAACAAAACAAAGAGGCTACAGCGGAGTTCTCGGAATGAGGGAGAAAAAAAAAAAAAACAGACCAAAGCAATTACAATTTCTGTAAGCAGACCCACACGGGACCGATCTTGTACAGCCACAGCCGGTAAGTCCAAAAGATCCAACTGTGGCCTGGTAAACATCTCAACTGCATTTACAACTAATCAAAAAAATAAATTAAAATAATAATAATAATTATAATTATATATATATATATATATGTATATATATATATATATATACATATATATATATCTAATTAATTTGTGCCCTAAATATATTAGTAAATATACACTCACTGAGCACTTTATTAGGAACACCTACTTGTTCATGCTAATCTAATCAGCCAATCATGTAGCAACAGTGCAATGCATAAAATCATGTTGACATGGGTCAGAAGCTTTGATTCATGTCACATCAACTATCAAGATGGGGACAAAATGCGATCTAAGTGACATTGACTGTGGAATGATTGTTGGTGCTGATCTCCAGGGATTTTCATGCACAACAGTCTCCAGAGTTTGTAGAGAATGGTGCAAAAAACATCCACTGAGCAGCAGTTCCGCAGGCAGAAATGCATTGTTAATGAGAGACGTCAGAGGAGAACAGCCAGACTGGTCAAAGCTGACAGGAAGGTGACAGTAATGCAAATAACCACACATTTAAACAGTGGTATGCAGAAGAGCATCTCTGAACATACAATGTGTCAAACCGCTAAGTGGATAGGCTACAGCAGCCAAAAAAAAGTCTAAAGCACCTAATAATGTGCTCACTAAGTGTATACAGAATATATCTTTCAACCCAAATATTCATCTATTTTCCAGAAAACAGTCAGGATACTGCATTAAGACTGACCTGCCACAAACCAATGATGACAGCCAAGAGCCCGCCACAGCCCCTTGTGACCATGTTGCGTTTCATGTTCCCCTATTGTAATTGTTCACAGCTAGCTTTTGCGTTTCCTTATTCAAACACATTAAAGCCCCTATTGGACTTGAATGTACTCTGTCAGAGTTGAACTAACACTGTACACTTTATTGTGTATGGCAGGGGTGTTTAATGTCATCCAAAATGGGCCGGTGTGGGTGCAGGCTTTTGTTTTAGCTCAGCACTTACACACCGTTGTGTCGTACTCTTGGGCTAAAATGAAAACCTGCACCTACACCGGCCCTGTAAGAATAAGTGCTGTTTGCCAATAGATTCAATTGTAAGCACTCCCAAAATATAAGCATCTTGATCTTCAATGACTACAGTCAGTCAGGATTTAGAACCTTGGTTTATCATCATGTCCAAACAAGGGAATATGCCCAGCAGTTGAATCAAGCATTTGTAATACAATTAAAGAAGACCATAATAAATATGTAGACTAAATGTGCTTGTTAATTTATATTTATGCAATGACTACATGACCTACATGGACATTTAAATATTCTCATACACAAATCTAGAAAATATGTTTTATAGTGTTGCGATTCCTGTCACATTCCTATTCTTTAATTAACGCAAGAAAATAAGATCTTATCATTTGCATGAAATATTATATAGGTAATGTACAGACTATTTAGCTGGACATCCAGTTAGTGAAACCATAGCTTTCAATACTAAACACATTGACAGGTAAAAACAGAGCCAGGCTAACATGTTACCTATACAACTAACATATTATCATAGGCTATTTCTGAACTGCAAAGCTACTGATATAGCTCTTTTCTAAATCCACAGCCTATTACCCTTCTTTGCGAATACATCCCTAACAGTACAGTTATTTAGTGCAGGCATGTCATGCTCCATCTGAGAGAAGAAGTCGCGATGTAGTGTGGAGGCACAGTAGTTTGCCCATTACCCAGTAAGTGTAGTGGTCACTTACAACAGAATCAAGCAAGCAAAACATTTCTGATTGCAAGCAAATAAATACATAAATATAATAAAAATACTGATTTCAAGAAGACATTTGAGTTTGGAAGAAAAAGTAAAAATATTGCAAGAAATTTTCCCCTATGCCTGTTCAAACTATCAGGTTTGTTTGATACATTCTATAGCAGAACTGCGGTAAGCAACGTAGGCGCTACATCATAATAATGGGCAAACTACCTGCATGCCACATTGCAACTATCTCCCATTGACGGAAAGCAACTGAACACCTACATCGACCCTATGCCACTTTTCTTGGTGCCGATCAGGCTGCACACTACCATTCTAGAGTTTGGAATAACTGAGAAATGTTTGTTTTAAAGAAAATTCAGCCAAGACATTGATAGGCCTTATGGACCCTATGCTATTCAAACTTCTTTTTCCCCATTTCGTTTCACAAGTGACTTCTTTTTTTTTTAACTCTGTCTATAAGGCTAGCATGCTGGATTTGCAGATGGAATTGATTGGCACTGTTCAACGAAGCTGCCAGCTGAGGACCTGTGAGATATCTAAACTAGATACTGATGTACTTGTCAAGACAAGTGTGTACACCTCATGCATAATGTTAGCTAGCTGTCTAGGCCATAGGATTGTGGCTATACTATATGTTGCTTTAATTCAAATTTTGGATTATTCATTCTTCATCATATCGCAATGTAGCCTACTGTTGGCCTACTGTTTACCCATACAATAGCAAACAATATTACATTTGCATCACAAGAAGAGCAAGGAATACTGTTTCAGTTTAAATAAGTGAATAAGCAACCTTTATGGTAGTTGAATGTATGGCATGTAATGTAATGTAGTAAATTCTATATTTTGAAAAATTCTATATTTTCCAAGATTCTTACAAGACATTTTTTCCAGTACATCACTGATCACATTGGAGAAGATTATCATTTCATGTTTATTGAATCCTACTGATCTTAAATATTCCTACTTTTAAATGAGAAGAAAATCCTCTTTGAACGATAATCAGCATGACTGAGCATAACCAAACCATGTGACTATGGTGGATATTTAGCAGGTGCCTGCCAACTGGGTGAGCCTACTATAGATTTTGAACACATGGATTTAACACATAACAAAACCTATCCTGTCCCACTCCTGCAAAACACATGCTGGGGAGAAAGAGAACTCGCAAGCAAACACGCACGCACATGTGGGCACACACACATATGTGGGAACACACACAAACACACATACGGAACACCCTTCACAAACTACCACTCACAAACTACCATTAGGAAAATGAAAATCTATTAAATCTATTTCCACAAGCAACACACAGAACTTTCATTCATATATGCTTGCTACAGACCTTAGTGTGGTGACATTGCTTGTTGGTATATTTCACAAACAGTGAGGGTTTTAGTAAGCATTATGTGTGTCTAGTGAGTGATTATGTGTTTCTTGAAGCAATGCTAATTTGTTTAATATACTGTAGCAAGACTGATAGGAGTTGCTTCAAGCAATGGGGGAAATAAAAAACATAAAACCAACTCAGACCTGTAAAGTTTTTTAGTGATCTTTATTCTGCTTTAAATCTATTTAATCAATTTTACAGATGAGTAGCGAGCAGATATTTTAAGTCATAAATCAACACTGGGCCATTCCGCAACAAACGAGTCATGAGTACTCCATAGCACCGGTTTGGGAGTTTAAAGAGGCTTGCTATTGCGACAATGTTTAGCCAGTTTATCACTTTGCAGGTAACTGATTTCTGGAAGCAATGCCATGGTCAATTTGAGTTGAAGGCCTTTCAGCCCATTTACATCTTCTACTGAAAGGGTAAGCAGATTCAGCTGAACAACTGAATCAATGTTCTTGTGTTTGAGACTACATTTTTTATTTTCATATATTATTAAGGCTTTGATGCAGTCCTTGAAATGACTATAACCTTAGAATTGCCTTTGAATCACTACTCAAAATTAAGGCCAAACTGATATATAGTGGTAAGATAGAGTGTTCCTTTTAGTTATGATTGTGCAAATCAATTATTGCAGCAGTCCAATGAAAAAAGAAAAGGAATTGGGAATTAATAAAAGATAAAAGATATTCATATCATAATGTTAAAATAGGGGTTGAACATTGACAGAGTAATTTCACCTTGGGCTGGACCTGGACCAATCGAGCTGGATTTATTAACTATTTTCATAATTGGAAAGGAAGTTAAGCAGAATCAATGGTGGGGCTGTGCAGAACACACACATGAGCCAGTTTGTCACGAATTGACCATGTTAGCAGAAAGAAAACACATTTTTTAAAAGCTGATGCACCCTTACCTTTCTTTCTTCAGCTGCCAGGTCCTGTGATAGCAAGCGATCCAGAAAACACTGTTTAAAAACCTGTCGTATCTCTCAGATGTGCAATGGACCTGACATAAGAACTACACCAAATCCTCACTTTGTGGTGGAAATCATCCTCTCTGATACTGCAGGGAGAGCAAGTGTCCAGGGGTGGAGTATACCAGATTGGCAAAGTCACACACAAAAACATCAGGAACGGTGTAGTCAAAGCTGATATGAGGCACACCAATGAAACCAAAATCTAAGGCATTAAAGGTATACATGTGTTGTTGAAGGGAGACCTAAAATTCACTTTGGTAACACACTCTCTTTTTAATGGAAAGGTTTGTCCTTTCTTAACCGCTCATTGAACTGGTATTGCACAAAACATATGCATATTAATATTTATATTGTTTCCCACAAATCACCCATGTCAAAATCGTGCTTAGAAGGGTGCTAAACCCATTATGACTTTATGGGGTTCACTGGTTAATTGCCCAAGTTAACTGATTAATTGCCTGTCTGCTAGTGGACACATTGCCATGGAAATCAACCATGTTTCAATTTACATCCAGTATGGGAACACTGTGGGGTCTTTCCAGTCGCTTCTTGCTCCTAGCTCCACCCATCCAGCAAAAAAAAAGAAAGTGAGAAAAGGAAGTGAAGATGGGGGAAATCGAGAATTAGGCATTCTATAAGGGAATGTCCTTGCTCCTTCAAATGTCAGTTCGAAGCCATGTCAGTTACTATTGTGGCAAATGCGTGGCAGATGGGGAGAGGTGGATCGACAGGTTAGTGCAAACAATTAACTTCAAACCGCTGTGAATCCAAAACATTTTCTCACTATCCGTTATGCACCTGGATGAGAAATGAGGGTGAGAGTCTAGCTGGTACCAAGAGCCCAAAGATATTCCAATGGCTCAGTCATAAGTCTGTGGTTATGCAAATAATATGTTTAAATTGAGATTAGACTTTACTCATTAGAGCAAGCTTAGCTTGATGTTAATAAAAACTTGTGAGTACATGCAGGGATTTAAACTGTGTCCATTTGGTGAACTCAAGCCCCAATGTTTAGCATACAGTTTAGTCTATCTGAGCCTAATAGCCAGAACAATTTGCTGTGTTTTGATTGGGTTGCTATAAACATGTCAAGTAATAAGAAATTTCACATTTTTGCCCACTGGGTAAAGCCCTATTACTAAAGTATTTAGGGCCAGTTTTACCGACACTTAGGGCTGGATTAAACTGAGTTTTGTTTGGAGCTTTGGTCTATGCTTAAAACTGTGTCTGTGTAGCTGGCCCAGAATGCAGAAATGTTTAGTTGAACAGTTGTAGTTCAATCTGAAATTTGATGCAACAACGCTACCATTTGCATTAATGGTATATGAGCTTCTACCATCTTGTGGGTGTAGGAGGGGTTGCTAACAGAGGCAGGAGGATACTTTTTTCTTGTGAAGACAGGATCGAAGCAAAGAAAGAAATCCTGCATAGTATGTCTTTAAAAGCCACTTAATTCAGTTGCAGTGGTACACAGTGTGTTCAGTAACTCAAGCTGTCAACTACGTTAAAGGCCATCTGCACAGATGCAGCCTGAGACACAGCGGTAAGCCTGCGATGGAAGTGCTTTAGTAAAAAGGTAGTTAGTAATAAATAATGCATAAAAAAAGCAGTATTTCAGAAATGTAGTATGTCAGAGCACTATAAAGAAGAGACTTTTGAAAAGACAACCATTTGGATGCAACCACTCAAAAGAATTATACAAATACTGCGATTTCTGTCAGCCTGTTACAGTCTGAAGCATAGACTGTATAGGTCTGAATTCCTATGTGTGACATGCCCCTTCAATTTTTTATCCATTGAAGGCATGTGAGTAGTATTTTAATTTTTTTATTCAAGTTGGCCCACTGCTCGGAACACAGTGAGCCAACTTGGTGTTCGGAACATGGCGAGTTTACATTAGACACGGCATGGACTCAGCAAGGCATTACGGATTTGAAACATTAATTGGAGAAAATTTGGAAGCATGATTTGGAAACTCAAACATAGCATCAATTTATCAATGCTGGGTAAAACTAACTTATCCTGTCAGCTTGATGAAGGCAGCTAATCGTAAAATCGTATAGAGACAGAATGAACTTGTAAAGAAAAACCCACTCACTGCCACAAATTGTGGATTGTATTAGATATAGTGGAGGACACAAGTTAGCTTTGCGATGGGTACGATTACACCGGGAAATGTTTTCAGCCTTTGTTTACCAGTTCTATTTTTTTAGATAGCCAGTTAGCTGATCACTTGTTTAACACACAAGTCAAAATGAGCTGCTTGCATATGTTCATTGTTTATGGAAAATAACAGGCTAATGAAATATCGAAGGCAACATTTGTGGCTGTGCATACCGAGACGACAGATGTGGCCAGTCTGTAATTGTGCTTAGGTAGGCTACATTACTGATGGTTCAGCTATGTAGATTTCTCTTTTAGTGTATCTACTATAGAAGGGCTTTGTTTCATAGTTGTATTGCTCTAACAGAGTAGGGGCTAATATTATAGTCCTGTAGATCAACTGGTAGCACATAGCACTAACACTGCCTAGGTTATGGATTCAATTCCCATTGGTATCAGCCATTCTGAAAAATATATGAGCTCCTGGAGCTATATAAGGAGCTTTGAATAAAAATATTCATCAAATGGCATATATTTGAACGGCAAATTTTCGAATGCAATGGATCGTGAGCTATTGATAGGAATTAGACTTTTAGTTTTTGGCCCCCTCATTCAGTATCACCACCAGCTGGCACTGGTAATAATAATAAGAATATATTTTTAACTTGTAAGGCATATTGAGGATGAAAACGTCAATTTCCATAATGGATACCATTTCCATTAAGGATGGCGTTCTTTTGGATGTTGGTCTGAATTCCTTGTCTTGTAAACACAACAATATTAGGTAAGAGTTTGGTGAACAGATCCGGTCCCTTTCCCACCAACGCATTGTGTAAGACTCACGTTTGACAAATGGGCAAATGGGGCATCCAGGGAATCCAGGCTGATCGACCAGCAGTGACAAACTCATGCCATCTGAATAACATTCTAACTGCCTTTCAGACAAAAAAAAAAACACATCACTTACCACCTCATCTCCAGGAAGCCAGTACCCCTCTTGTTCGATGCCAGCCTTGGAACCCTTGCACCCCACAGTGAGGGTCTCCACCACCAGCCCATCCTTCACCGCAAGACTGAGCTGCCGTGCTGTCTCCTTGGGGTGCAAGCCGAACACACGGCTCAGGTACCTGCCCCAAAGATGGCTCCTTAAGATCTCAGGCCCTCAGCCCCAGTCAACTTAACTCATCACACTCAGTGTCATTCATCACACTCAGGGCCATATTTTCCGGCCCTGGTGTATGGTGATTTGCGAGCTGGCATGCTGTTGATTTTGAATTTTTCTGGATGATCCAGATGCCTCTTAATTTTGGGGCTCGCCACACACTGAAGTGGGAAGAGAGCCGCTGCATGGGGTGTATCAGTCAAGTTCAAGCAGCTCATTGCCATTTTTGTTTAGCTTATTGCAATTTTCCAGTTAGACAGGTCCACATTTCATCCTTTTGCCACCAACCTGCTTAACCCAGGTCTAAGACATGACTTGCAGCCCAGTCTATGGCATCGCCTATTTCTAATTTCTGGGCTTTCACAATTGTCATGCAATGTGTGCATGATCAGCCTACTCAAAATCCAATGAACAGTTTTCATGGATCGTATGCTGTTCAATTTGTTCCAATCATATATATAGCACAATATTACTCACTTGTTTCTTACCGACAGCCAAAGTTGGGGAACTTTACCAAATAACTACTAGCTGCTTCACAATTAAACAAGTTAAAATGTCAGTGATATCGGATGAACTGGGGCCTGTATCACAAAGCAGGATACAGAAAGTTGGGTAACTCCACTAAGTAAAAACCGGAAACCTCCAGAATCTGGAACATGGACTTAAATAAAAAGCTGTTATGAGTTTTACTCAGTGCAGTAAACAGCTAACTCAGTAAACGTGCTGTGTGTAATGTAAAACTTACTTGGAGATCCTGTCCATGTTTGCAATCTGCTTTTGATTGCGGATGACTTCAATGGCGGACCAAACGTGCTGAACCACGTTGGGGTCAGCCTGCCGTTTCTTCACCACTCGGGACATCATCTCTTTATTCATTTAAAACTGTCAAGACAAAAAGAAAAAGAATGACTGATTCAAAAGTACTTCCATTCCCTCTCTGTCTCTTTGTCTCTCTCACTCTCTAGTGTCCTCACTTACCCTCTGGGGCAGTGCAATCCTGTGGGACAATTTTCACAACAGCAAATCTATACACAGCTCTGCTTCCAGCTGCTTTTGCACTCTGGACAAATACAGAACAGAACAAAGACTTCTCCTGGTCTGCACTTTCAAGTAAAATAACCAATTGCATGCAATCACTTCTCTTTCATAAGCCAAATGGCAACATTTTCATTGAAATTGCTGCCGGGCCCATCACACAACTGTTTTCCAAAGGGAATTAAAATAATCCAGAATAAAATGAACCAATGTAAAGAAAATAGCAGTGATATTCTTCTCAATAAAACCACAAGTCCATTCCTGGGAAATATAGTGAGATTAAAAACTGAATAAGCACTGGAAATGAAAAAGCATAGTAATACCCAGAAACTCTGCCTTTATACTCTCTGTACGTCTGACTGAAATTCACAGTATACGAGTCAACAGGGTTACTTTAACCAATAGAGTTTGGATGATGATGATGATGATAATAGTAATTAATAATAATAATAACAATAATAATAATGTTTTCCAAAATATTCATGAACTTGAGAGAACCACAGGTCACACACTTCTATCGGTTCCACTGTAGACTTGAGGATCAGAAAACTGATTAAATCCATACAGAAAAAAGGGCAGTACAAGCAGCTCCTCCACCTTGCAGCCTTGAACAGATGAGACTTGATTGTTAGCTGCCCTCTTGCCTACACAGATACACAATATTGCCAAAAGTACTCACTCAGTTATCCAAATCATTGAATTCAGGTGTTCCAATCACTTCCATGGCCACAGGTGTATAAGATCAAGCACCTAGGCATGCAGACTACTTCTACAAACATTTGTGAAAGAATGGGTCGCTCTCAGGAGCTCAGTGAATTCCAGCGTGGTACCGTGATAGGATGCCACCTGTGCAATAAGTCCAGTCGTGAAATTTCCTCACTACTAAATATTCCACAATCAACTGTTAGTGGTACTATAACAAAGTGGAAGTGATTGGGAACGACAGCAACTCAGCCACGAAGTGGTAGGCCACGTAAAATCACAAAGCAGGGTCAGCGGATGCTGAGGCGTATAGTGCGCAGAGGTCGCCAACTTTCTGCAGAGTCAATAGCTACAGACCTCCAAACTTCATGTGATCTTCAGATTAGCTCAAGAACAGTGCGTAGATAGCTTCATGGAATAGGTTTCCATGGCTGGGCAGCTGCATTCAAGCCTTACATCACCAAGCGCAATGCTAAGCGACGGATGCAGTGGTGTAAAGCACGCCGCCACTGGACTCTAGAGCAGTGGAGACGTGTTCTCTGGAGTGACGAATCACACTTCTCAGTCTGGCAATCTGATGGATGAGTCTGGGTTTGGCGGTTGCCAGGAGAACGGTACTTGTCTGACTGCATTGTGCCAAGTGTAAAGTTTGGTGGAGGGGGGATTATGGTGTGGGGTTGTTTTTCGAGAGTTGGGCTCGGCCCCTTAGTTCCAGTGAAAGGAACACTTTTTGCCAAGACATTTTGGACAATTTCATGCTCCCAACTTTGTGGGAACAGTTTGGAGATGGCCCCTTCCTGTTCCAACATGACTGCGCACCAGTGCACAAAGCAAGGGCCATAAAGACATGGATGAGCGAGTTTGGTGTGGAAGAACTTGTCCTGACCTCAACCCGATAGAACACCTTTGGGATAAATTAGAGCGGAGACTGCAAGCCAGGCCTTCTCATCCAACATCAGTGTCTGACCTCACAAATGCACTTCTGGAAGAATGGTCAAAGATTCCCATAAACACACTCCTAAACCTTGTGGAAAGCCTTCCTAGAACAGTTGAAGCTGTTATAGCTGCAAAGGGTGGGCCGTCATCATATTAAGTCCTATGGTTTAAGAATGGGATGTCACTCACGTTCATATGCGTGTGAAGGCAGACAAGTGAATACTTTTGGCAATATAGTGTATCTCTCCCCATATGAAAGAAACTGTCTGTGTAGCTACTCCACTGTGATTTGAAGGTCTCAAAAACCAAACCGAAACCAACCAGCATCACCGGAATGGATGGAATTTATGACCATGCAAGAAATGATATATCAGCTCTAACTGCAAAATTACACACTGTAGCTGCTCATCCATAAAAAAAGTATTTCTTATCTGATCAGGCTACCCATTAATCATCCAAAGAATCGGTACAATACATGACTAATAAAATAATCAATAGTTGTGCTGTGCAGTCAGTATGGTATAATCTCAAACTCAATCAACTATTCAAAGACTGGAAGGCTTGTATTTGTATAGGACTCATGAACACAAAGCTGGCTTGAGACCTGAGATTATCACCAAAGACATAACCTGCCTCCCTTCCTCCCGTCTCCATGAAGATATTCCAGTCGATAGTCACAATACGTTCTGGTAATGAAACTCTGAGTGAAGGTACAGAATGTTCAACACAAAAACATTCTGTGAAAAAATAAAAAATGCTCAAAACCTCAGCTCCACTGCTGATGCCGAGGGCACCAGTGGTCCAGATTTAATGCAGTTTTTAAAGAAGCCTTGAGACTCAAGGAGAGGCAAAATGGGCATTGCAGCTTTCAAATAATTACAATCCATTAGATGGTCATGTGCAGACTCATCCAAGTAGCTCCAAAATGGTGGGGAATGAGATCAGATGAACCTCAAATGTAACTACTTCGCCCCACCCCTCATAGGTGGAGGGTGATTTCCTGCCACCATCAATTCCATACAAAAGATATCAGCGGTTCAGCATTCACACCCCATATTAAAAAAGACACACACTAGTACTCCTATCTGATAATTATTTAAGTGACTCCACTGCAAGCAGATGTGCGTTATTTGTTTTTCTATTGGCATGTCAGCCAACAGGGATAATAAATAATAACCACACTATAGGTGCAATTTACTTCCCGACTTTGGCAAACAAACACAAATGCGTACAGGGTTCAAGATAAAGAATTCAGTAGCCAAGCCATTAATGCCAAGCATAGGCTAAGCCCATTATATATCACCAATTCGACTTACATATCCGCTTCAGGTTTGTTCATGTTTTTTTTTAAATCTACAATAGTCTCCAAACATATTAAACATGTGCACATACATCCATCCATCCATCCATTATCTTAACCCGTTTATCCTGAACAGGGGCGCAGGGGGGCTGGAGCCTATCCCAGCATACATTGGGCGAAAGGCAGGAATACATCCTGGACAGGTCGCCAGTCCATCGAAGGGCACACACACTATTCACTCACACACTCATACCTATCTCCAATCAGCCTGCATATCTTTGGACTGTCTTATCTATATCTATATCTATATCTTTGGACTGATTTATCTACAAAAAATCATCAGACCCTACACCCCTGCCAGACCTCTTCGTTCAGCCTCCACAAGCCTCTTGGCACCTCCCCCTCTCCGAACCTCCACCTCACGCTCACGACTGCTGTCTGTTCTGGCTCCACGGTGGTGGAACGAACTCCCCGTTGAGGTCAGAACTGTAGAATCTCTCCCCACCTTCAAACGCAAGCTGAAGACACACCTCTTCAAGCAGCACCTCTCCCCATCCCTCCCTACCTCCCTGTGAACCTTAATTGTTGTCTCTGTGACTTGCTTTGTGTATCGGTATTTTTTAGTTGGCTAGGTAAGCAGTGTTTTGATAGTTAACTTTGGTCACTTTTGCTCTGTTTGTTTGTTTCTTGTTTAAAAAAAAAAAATAAAAATTGGCCCTCGTCCTTATCTTTGTTGTACAGGTAGCAGTTCAAATTGTACTTCCCTCTAGGGTCTTTCAGCGAACTTATCCCTGGTTATGGATATGCACTTTGTTGTACGTCGCTCTGGATAAGAGCGTCTGCCAAATGCCAATAATGTAATGTAATGACTGTGGGAGGAAACCGGAGTACCCAGAGGAAACCCACACAGACACAGGGAGAACATGCAAACTCGACACAGAGAGGCCCCAGCCGACGGGGATTCGAACCCAGGACCTCCTTGCTGTGAGGCGGCAGTGCTACCCACTGCACCATCCGTGCCGCCCCTGTGCACATACATGAGCAATGCAAATACTTTTAATGAAATTATCTGTGGTAGCCTACTTTCTTATTTTTTCTGATGATGTAGACTGATGAAGCTAGCTTATCTATAGATAGTTTTTGTGGTAAAGTTGCAAAATAGCGAGTGACCTACAGCATTAAAACAAAGAAGTGGACCTCTACAGAAAATGGACAAGCAGAAAAGGCAAGTTGTCAAAGTTGGATGGATTAAAAAAAAACCAAAAAAAACAACAACCTGCAACTGAACCATGGCAAAACTTCTGTGTTAATTACAGAAGGCTTCTGTTGTCAGTAACTTAAGAGATTTAGCAATATAGCATTCCCTGCTCAATTTCCATCATTCTGGGACTGTTTTAGAGCTGATGCCATGAGTTTTTACAAGGGAATTGGAGTGGGCTTTTCATATTCTAATGGGCTTTTGAGCCAGCTGTTGGATGTAGATTGCCTACCGGATTGGATATTGACTGTGCATTAACTTTTAAGTGTTTTGAGAAGAGCAAAATTGCATGTGTTTTGACATGCAAGTGTCATGATGGAAAAGAAAACAATGTTTTTATGCACTAAGATGGCTTATGTTTGACGATCATGGGGGCAAAAAACACACATCTTAGGATACTATCTATTATCACTGCCAGAACAATGATGCAAGTTCCTAATGGCACAATAAGCAATTATTACAGAATTCAAATTATTTTTTGTATTTTTTTTTAAGTGTGATTTTAAAAATGTATAGTATGTGATGGGCAGATGATCTTTGCAATGTCTAGACACTTTCTAGTTTAATTTAACAACAATCACAACAATAATTCAGAAATAAGATGGATCCAAAGGTTCTGCAAAAATCCCACCTCAATCTGGAATTTCGCCTTTTTGATGCAACCATACCCGTACATCCTTCTTTTATTTAACTTTTATTTTTAAAATGCTTTTCTATAATTACTTAAAATTGCACAACAAGGATATTGAATTTCAATAAAATCCTTGTTCCTCAGAAAATGAGATTGTGGAACACAATGATGGCAAATCATTATTATTACAGGGAGAGGGGGCAAGGGTGGGACAGAATACCTGGAGTGTGGAAGGAGGGAGTGATTAGTGCAAAGAAAATTTAAGGGACAGGTCTCACATCTGTTTATTTTTCTGCATTTAACTGTTCTAGTCTACCGAGCACTGGGGGGGGACTGATTTCACTCCTTTTCTCCTAACCTCCTATGGACATGTACACAATAAGTATTTACTTTATTTAAAGTAACACAAAACATGAAAACAAACATGATAAAACATGATAAAATTACAATTAAATAAATTACATACACAGACAAGAGGCAGATAAAGACCAGTCAAATGACTGCAGCAACAACCTGGCACCCAGCACCTTGTTGTAAAATTTGAATGTTACAAACAGAAATGACAGATAAAAAGCAAGAGGAGGGAACGAATACCCAGACGAATACACAAACCCAGGATATACACAGGATATTGAACATGGGATCAACCCAAGTTTGACCCTTCCACACTACATGGTCCATGACGTTCATACCAGACCTGGGACTTTCCCAGAGAAATTAATAACCTTAAGTTAGCCTGACCTAGTTGCTGCTTGCTGCATTTTCATTAATGTTTGTGAAATACAGGAGTGTTTCTTGCCTGAGTGGAACATTGATAATGTCTCAACCAGACAATAACCTGCGACACCCAGATGCAGTTCCTTTTGAGGAAGAGAAAGACCTAAGCAGAGTTGCCAGAGGGAAAATGTATCATTTTTTGACAACATATAGCCTACTTTCGCCATGATCTAGCCTTCTAGTGACTGGCTGGAGTGATATGAAATGTATCTCCATATGTAAAAACGACTTTGGGTGCACCTTGATACATAGCTCCAGAGTGAAGCTAATCTTATCTGCAGATCTAGGATAAGATTTCCCAATCACAACTTTAATTATTTAATTACTGTAGCCTACAATAAAATGCGAAACACTATTTGTGAAATGACAGATATCACACAGAATGAAGTTATGAATATTCCTAATTTTGAAGAGTTAATGGGCTGTTCTTAAAACATAGGCCTACATTACAAATATGAGTGGCCAAATACTAATAAGGTACTGAAACAATATGTTGTTAAACTATTTTCTTGAAATAAAGAAAGAAACAACGGATAAAAAATTAAAGCACAATTTAAAACAAAACTTAAACCAAGCGCCGTTGCCGACATACTAGCGCATCTCCGGTTGCAACCAATGATTTTCCTTGATTGAATTCTAGGTAAAGTCACACGGGATTCCCCCTTTCATACCAAAGCCGAGCCATGTCTATCCCAGCAGGGTGGTGGGTCGGATAACCTGGGTTGAGGCTTTTACATCAACAGCAAATACAGGACATTCCCAGGTCGTTGCTTCTATGTGAAAGGGGTATAAATTCCCTGAAATTACCTACCTACATACAGACATTTTTCTTTCTCTCTCTCTGCAAATAAATTATTCTCTATTTGTGCTTTATGTCTATATATTTATCTGTTACCAAACACAAACTGCCCCACTAGGTACTGGGTGGTGGTTAAACTGATCCTTCTGAACTATACAGAATTCAACACATTCTTTATCAGAGGCCTGATGGGTCCATATTTATACCAAACAGAAATATCACCTTTATTCACTATGTCAGACAGTTCACCATTTAATTGAACATGAACTTCAACTAAAACTAAGATGTAAGTAATTATCTAGCCCTGTCACCCTCTGATACAAACTGCAACTTGACAATATCTTCCACCAAAAAATGCAATTCATCATACAACAAATGAGACATGATTATACTGACTATAATGGCAAGAAAGAAAATCTCTTGCTAGTCAATTACAAAAGAACATATAAAAAACATCAAAGTTTGAGTGAGAACACAGAGCGTGGGTTTCCTTTCAACCTGCGTACATATGTGTACATCCAAGTGAGATAACAGCAAATTTGTGAGAGAGCTGAAGGAATAGTGCTCTCATATTTAATTACTCTCGACATTTGACAGTACAGTATTTATTAGACCTTCTCTTATAGAGCTGCTATTTTATGGATTAATCTCCCCAGGCATATTAGTGCTTCAGACAGGCTCTCTGCCTTTAAATGCAGGCTCAAAACGAATCTCCTTAGTGAATCCTATAGCGAAACAGCATATAGTTCTGGAGATTGATGGTTGGTACAATAATGCATATTTACAAATCCACACGTGACTGGTGGCACTGAGCATGCAGCAACAGTGCCAGTAGAGTTAGTCACAAGCTGTACTAGTTCTGTGCATGAGAACATTTTACTCTGTCCTGATATATTTTCTAGCGCCTAACATCCTTCTTTTTATGCATTGAATACAGTTAATCACAAACATTATAATGAAAAGTTAACCCTCAACAGTGATTCTTAACTGACACCATTTAATAGGTAAAAGGAAAAATGCCTTGCTTCCCTTTGTTTTGTGAATGTAGAATAACTGTACTTCCGTATTCCCTCTGCCATTCATGACATATATTTAAATGAAACGGTCAGTTTTGCAGCTGTAAAACAAGACATTGATCTTTTTTGTTTGACTGACCAGGGCTTATCTGATTGATCAGGGTACAATGCATTATGTCTGGTGCAAAACATTTATATTTTACATTTTAGTCATTTGGCAGACACTTTAGTGCTTAAGTTCCTCAACAAGTAAAAAACTCAATCAACCCCCCCCCCCTCTCAGACCACTCTGGCTAGACCCCTGCCCTGCAGTGGTGGACTGCGGCAGCCCTGCTCCTCTCCTGGCTCCAGGTTCATGCCCACGCTTCGACATAACCTGGAGTGACAGATTCACCCCTCTCCCCTCTGAACTGCATACTCGACATCCATCCATGTGGACCTTCTAGATTACCTGCTGGCTTAATACCTCAACAGTTACAATCTTAACCTATAGGCCAGCGGAGGATGGGTATCTCCCTATAGCCGGGTTACTCTCAAGATTTTCTCGTCACAGTTTTTTCCAGTAGGTTTTTCTCCGTTTCGCTCATATGCTATTTGGGGGCTTAGGGCTAAGATTTCCCATTTTCTAAAGCATTTGCATGACCGCCTACGGTGAAAAGGGCTATGCAAATAAAATTGAATTGATCTTATTTTTTAGACTTAAGTCTTCTGCTGCTGCAGCCCACTTAGAATTTGACAGGTTGTGTGTTCAGAGCTGCTCTTCTGCATACCACTGTTGTAATGTATGGTTATTTGCATTACTGTCACGTTCCTGTCAGCTTCGACCAGTCTGGCCCCTCTCCTCTGATCTCTCTCATACAACGCGTTCATGCTTGCAGAACTGCTGCTTACTGGATGTTTACTACTCTAGAGACTGTAGTGTGTGAAAATTCCAGGAAATTCTACCAGCTTCTGAAACACTCAAACCACCCTGTCTGGCACCAACAATCATTCCATGGTCAAAGTCACTTAGAGCACATTTCTTCCCCATTTGGTCTGAAAAACAGCTTTCATTGGACACCACTGGAAAATTAATTTAATTATTAATTACGATGCATTTGTGTGCTCCTACATGTTTCATCCAAGGAGCAGATTATTGTAGGGCCCTGGATCTAGGCTCTGCTCAAGCCCAATAAGGGTTTCACCCTCTGGTCCAATTATCGCCCTGTAGCTTTGATCAACCGTGACATAAAAATCATCAGTAAAGCACTACAATGGAATTGGTAATTCCATACCAAACTTCATCAAAGACAAATACTCGTTGAACAACATATACTGCCTGTCATCTCTATGCAATCATCACATCAATGGATGCCTACAAAACAGTGAACAGTCATCTGCTCCACTGAAGACTGACCTGAATCAAACACGCAATTATTTTGGATTCAAATACTTTTCTACAGTTTACTGAGCTTGTCTGGTAAAGCCATGAAATACTCTCAAAAAGTGCAAACCCTTCTGGTCCTCTTGTTCAATCAAACACAGAAAAGTATTTGAATCCAAAAAAGATATGTATTTGACCCAGGTGTGATAGAAGAAGTTTGTTTTTGTTATTTTCATTTTAATCAAATGGATTCAAATCCTGTATAACTCACCCACAGCGTCTGTAGTCACTAATGGTCTCGCATCACAACCTGTTACATGTCCCCGAGGCATGAGACAAGGATGTCCACTCTCTCCAGCGCTGTTTGCCGTATTTATAGAACCCCTGCTGCCCTTTACTGGAATACAGATGGCAGACCCATAAAATAAGTTTATATGCTAAAATAATTGTTTCCGTTGTTTCTTGTATATATCTGCAAAAATAGCTTTTGTCAGTTCTGAAGAGTAAATGGGATGACATAATACTATAATGCCCCCTCCTCCATCATTTATATCAATTTTTCAGTCAATATTCAGCAAAATTATTTTTGCCACACCTGGCTCCAGGAAACCATGAAGTTTCACAACTGATAATGTCATCAAAGAAACAAACTGAACATTACATTTTAGATTTCTTAAGGATCACAGCTTTGAACAACACACCAAATTAATTCTGAATTAACTATCACCTGTCCTGGCCTGGTCTCCACATAAAAAGGTCCAGGCTACATGTATGTCTAATGTTAAAGCCCTGGTGTCCAGTTGTATTCCTGCTGTTCATTCTACACCTCTAATCAGGGACTTATTTAGACCTGGGAGACCAGCTGAGCAGGATGTGTGGCCAATAAAGATAAACAAATCTGAAGTGAAAGATGTGTGTATTGTGACCTCACAGAAACCAGAGCACCAAGAACTGGCAGCCTTGAAGCAATTTATTGACAGTCTAATGTTATTAATCAACATCCACATTTGTATTTTCTGAATATGTAAATTACATTATGTTACATTAATTTAGCAGATACTCTATCCATAGAGACTTATGGATAGATAGGTGTAGGTATCTATAAATCTCTATAAGGCTCTGATGCCATTGGTCAGTCAAATCCATATCATGGTTCTGAAGTTTAAAGTCAGTTGTCATAGACATATGTACTATGAGTTCTATGTTTTCAGTGTGTATTCTTTTTGTATATGTATGAGGTGTGCAATTAGGCAGCCTTCTCTCCTACAGTAATAGTTCATACTTCACACCTATGACAGAAGGTTCCCTAAAGAGCTAAAAAGGGTTCCCCTATGGAATCAATCCAAAGAACCCTTTCAGAACCCATTTTAATAAGACTGTATAGTTAAACCTGTGTTTGTGAAAGAAAGGCCAAATGCATGTGATTCATTGTGAATCAAACTTAAGGACAAGCATTGATTCAATCCAGGCCTGTGAGCACACTTAAAGTACAGCCATCCCTCCCCCCAACCCCAAACGTAGGGAACTTTATGTCCTACTAACAGGCTGGTCCTGGAGGGCTGCAGCATCTGCTCTTATTCCCCTGATTCAACCAATTTCATACCTTGCCTGAACAAACTTAGTTTCTCTCTGTCCTCTGTCCTAAGAGTTTTAATGATCAGGAGATGGCGTAGAAAACCTGCTACCCATATTATGGGACATACAAGTAACACTGTATTTACACCATATAAAATTGAAGGGGAAAAATTAAGGAATCTCATTAAGACATCAGATGTATGTGGTTTAATACTTGTTCATATGGTATTTCTGTAACTGCATGATTTGCTGAAAATATGCTAAACAGTACAACGGGTATTCTTTTATTTATATAACATTTATACTTATTCTTCTGCAAAAACAAGAATAAACAGTGCATGCTGAAATGTATTTTGTACATTGTTGTGAATTCTCAATGTGTTATTGCTAAAGCTGTGTCTTTACTGCTTGTATTGTATAATCAATTCCATCAGCGTTCATGCATACTTCATACTAATGTGTGGGGTTTTAGCACTGAATTATTATTAAGTACATACTCAAAGGCAACATATGAGGAACTAAACCTTCTGGCCCCCAAAATGTAATGGGCTTTTGCATCTTCATTATTTTAGAATTAAGGGAACCGATGGTTCACTACCCATCAAGTCATACAAATGTTTTCATAGGATGTTGTGGCTGATTACTTTGCACTAGTTTTTAGGAACTGTCTTAGAATCAGTATTTGGAAATTCTGAGAAGAAACCACAGTGTAATTTAAAAAATGATCTTGCAGCTATTTATTTTTCTCTTGAAGATACATTCATAATTTGGTTCTTTGTTTTGTTGTTCTCAATAGCTGGTACACAGGTACACAGATGAAAATATGAGATATGTAGCTGAATATAAAATATTGGTGCCATGAAATCTTGAATAAAATAAAAAATACATAAAGTAGTCTGTATATTAGACAAATGTAGCATCTTTAGTTATGTCAGAATTTATTTTCCTGTTCAGTTACGTGCTTGATAAAGAGTATTAATATTTAATTTTCCAAAGACCACTTACATCTAGTGACACTGCTTTAAAATATGAGACGGCAATGGCGGAATGCAGACGCACTGGGCAGTGTTTCCCTATTCGTGGCTCGTCTGATTCCCGGAGTATGTGTTCAGGAATGTCCGGGGATCTCGACGAGTGCACAGGCCACCTCAACAATTGTTCCACTGACACCTTCCAACTCAATTCCTTCCAACTACGAAAGACAGAACCAACCACTCCAGAAACGAACACAATCTTCTAACATGTCCCATGTAAGAATTCAGAGTTGAAGATAGAAGACGCTTAATGACTACCCACACTTCAGTGATGACAATCGATTGCTAGATTGTGATAAGACATATAGCTATTCTATCCAGCGTAAACGAACGTATAAACTGTGCTTGATTGTTTGTACAATCCCAGATCTTACAGTTTATACAGAAGTTATAACAGCAAAGGGGAAGACTCTTCATTCGTAAGGAATACAGTATTCGTAAAACGCCATAATGATCCCCCATCACACTAAAAAGAAATGCATCTATTCTAGGTACAGTTGGTGTTGCTTTATTTTAGCATACTTGTTTAGCTACGATTTATTTGAAATTCAACTTACCCTTTTTGTAGGGTAGCACCAATGCAAGGCTGCGTTACTCGTCAAACTGACAGAGCAGGAGATGTTACATTTGTATTCCCGGAATAGTTTGCTTATGTCTGAATTATGGTTTGTGCACATCCACAGTTCAGACTGTAGAGGTAAACACACAAGCGCCAGCAGGCATCATAGTGGCCGGACGAAGAGCTGCTACTTCTATTCTTTTGTCACACATCATTTTATCATCATAGTATGTAAATATAATCCAACTCTAGGGAAAATATATATACATTCAGTGAGCAATTAATTAGGTAGACCTGCACACCAGCTTGTTAATGCAAATATTTAATCAGCCAATCATGTGGCAGCAACTAAATGCATATAAGCATGTAGACATGGTCAAGAGATTCAGCTGTTGTTGACTGTGGAATGATTGTTAGTGCCAGACAGGGTGGTTTGAGTATGTCAGAAACTGATGATGACTGATGAACACTCACTCAAGTTTACAGAAAATAGCGCAAAAAACATCCAGTGAGCAGCAGTTCTTTGGGCAAAAATGCATTGTTAATGACAGAGGTCACACACAAAACACGTAAAACATCTAATTGGATAGGCTACAGCAGCAGAAGTTTAATAAATACCTAATAAAGTGCTCATGTAGTGTACATAATACTAATAGTAACAATTGACAGTTATTATGATTGTTGTTGTGATAATAATTGTTATAATAATAATAATAATAATAATAAAATAATAATAATAATAAAATAATAACAACAACAACAACAACAACAGGAACAACAACAACAACAACAATAATAATAATAATAATAACTAATCTGAAACATCTGAGCAGCCAACTCTCCAAATATTTTTGGTCCCCTAAAATGGGGGGACTAGTTCGGGATTTAATTCCTACAGGGATCACCAGATATGGATGTAAATACCCTCAAATGAGAGCTGGCAGTCTGCACTGTAACCCCATATTTATTGTTGTATTTCAAATCCAATGTGTGGAGTTCAGAGCTAAAACAACAAAAGTTGTGTCACTGCTCCAAGTGCAAAATATCAAGATTATAATGTGAAAGATTATTATTGTGTATCAAAAATAATAAATATACAACATGTCATAAGGATGGTCATATTGATCTGAATTATAAAGTGACTAATAAAACTACCCAATGGCCAGTTTTGGGACAATGGCTAACTGTTAATACATCTCGGTGAAAGGTATAGTGCATTAATTATCATTAAAAACTCTGGAGAGGTGTTTGGAGTACTACTTTGGAGAGAAAAAATGTGGCAGTATAAAGTACCACAAAACACAAGCATGAAAACACTAGGACGTAACACCCCCACGCTTAACACAATACATATATCATGTAAAATATCTACAGGGGAACCAGGAACAATTTGGATAGGGCATCTGCAAAAACCTTATCACATTCCACAATATTCCGACTGTCTAAATCATGGGTCTGTAAAAAACAAAAACTCCGTGTTCATAGTACAGGTGAGCAAGTAAGGCATTATTTGTATGTGTATACCCCAGGGGCGATTCTAGAATTTTATATCAAGGGGAGCTGAGTCCTGACTTGTAGTTACATGGAAAAATATTTTTTTTTTATTGAAAATAATGGCATGGTGCTGTCGTGAGCCACGGACCCCTTGCCGAGCTCAGACCTCACGTTCCCACGAGCAGTACCTCACCATGAGGTGTCTCGGGGACGAACTCTCTTTTTCTTTAAGTACTCCGAACGTCCTGGAGCCCTGGTAAGTTCTACTGAACTTCCAGCCCAGTCTCGAAGTGAAGGGTGTGATGCTAATCTGGTATACGATGTCCTGTATTCACTGTATTCCTCTAAAAGAACCTTTATCACATATGATTATAGTAAGATATACTTTATTATAATCAATCAAAAGAATAGAGTTATACAGCTGACAGGATATATATCATCTTTCAGTTTGCTGATCACATGCAAGTTACATATACCCCTTTAGCTCTTTCTAATTTACCTTTCCACCATGATGTTAAAATTCAAGGTACACCCCTCAAATACCCATCCTCTTTGGCCTTAGCCTTATCCTATAGCTCCCCCTTCTGGACGTTTAAAAGAAACTATTCCTAGAATATTATGTTTATCAAAACTCTAAAAACTTCTCTACATTTTTCTACCTTATATAGTATCTTAATGAGAAATAAAAAAACATAAAAATAAAAGGAAACTTATAATGTATTACTTCTATGTATTACTTTTCCTACTTCTACAAGTAATATAGATTATAATTACCACTCAAGCTTGATTATAGTTGTTCTGCATTGCTCTTTCGACATCAGTCCTGTTGCCACAACTCTTGGGCTAAGTCCGCACCGCGTACATCACTCTGTTCTCCATATCCAGATCCTGGAGTGGCGGCGCAGAGGGAGAGCGCCACTCCAGCTTGACTACAGCTGTCCTGCGTTGCTCTCTCCTCAACAGCCCTTAGATATCTTCAACAGCGAAATTCTAAGAGGGTTTTTTTTTCTCTCCTTCTTTCTTCTTCTTTTTTCTCTGCTTTTTAATGTCTTAAAGCTCACTCCTTATACAGTGGTAAAGTGTTTGCCCCCTTCCTGATTTCTTATTTTTTTGCATGTTTGTCACACTTAAATGTTTCAGATCATCAAACAAATTTAAATATTAGTCAAAGACAACACAAGTAAACACAAAATGCAGTTTTGAAATTAAGGTTTTTATTATTAAGGGAGAAAAAAAATCCAAACCTACATGGCCCTGTGTGAAAAAGTGATTGCCCCCCCTGGTAAAACATAACTTAACAGTGGTTTATCAAACCTGAGTTCAATTTCTCTAGCCACACCCAGGCCTGATTACTGCCATACCTGTTCTCAATCAAGAAATCACTTAAATAGGACCTGCCTGACAAAGTGAAGTAGACCAAATGATCCTCAAAAGCTAGACATCATGCCGAGATCTAAAGAAATTCAGGAACAAATGAGAAAGAAAGTAATTGAGATCTATCAGTCTGGAAACGGTTATAAAGCCATTTCTAAAGCTTTGGTACTCCAGCGAACCACAGTGAGAGCCATTATCCACAAATGGCGAAAACATGGAACAGTGGTGAACCTTCCCAGGAGTGGCCGGCCGACCAAAATTACCCCAAGAGCGCAGCAACGACTCATCCAAGAGGTCACAAAAGACCCCACAACAACATCCAAAGAACTGCAGGCCTCACTTGCCTCAGTTAAGGTCAGTGTTCATGACTCCACTATAAGAAATAGACTGGGCAAAAATGGCCTGCATGGCAGAGTTCCAAGACGAAAACCACTGCTGAGCAAAAAGAGCATTAAGGCTCGTCTCAATTTTGCCAGAAAACATCTTGATGATCCCCAAGACTTTTGGGAAAATACTCTGTGGTCTGACCAGACAAAAGTTGAACTTTTTGGAAGGTGCCTGTCCCATTACATCTGGCGTAAAAGTAACACCGCATTTCAGAAAAAGAACATCATACCAACAGTAAAATATGGTGGTGGGAGTGTGATGGTCTGGGGCTGTTTTGCTGCTTCAGGACCTGGAAGACTTGCTGTGATAAATGGAACCATGAATTCTGCTGTCTACCAAAAAATCCTGAAGGAGAATGTCCGGCCATCTGTTCGTGACGACAAGCTGAAACGAACTTGGGTTCTGCAGCAGGACAATGATCCAAAACAAAAACAAAATGAAGACTTTGGAGTGGCCTAGTCAAAGACCTGAATCCTATTGAGATGCTGTGGCATGACCTTAAAAAGGCGGTTCATGCTCGAAAACCCTCCAATGTGGCTTAATTGCAACAATTCTGCAAAGATGAGTGGGCCAAAATTCCTCCACAGCGCTGTAAGAGACTCATTGCAAGTTATCGCAAACGCTTGATTGCAGTTGTTGCTGCTAAGGGTGACCCAACCAGTTATTAGGTTTAGGGGGCAATCACTTTTTCACACAGGGCCATGTAGGTTTGGATTTTTTTTTCTCCCTTAATAATAATTCATGAATTCATTCAATAATTCATTTAAAAAAAGCATTTTGTGTTTACTTGTGTTGTCTTTGACTAATATTTAAATTTGTTTGATGATCTGAAACATTTGAGTGTGACAAACATGCAAAAAAATAAGAAATCAGGAAGGGGGCAAACACTTTTTCACACCACTGTATATCCTTAACTTGTATAAAAGTGTCCCTTTTTTTTTGATAAGAAATGTCCCCAATATACCGAGTGGAAAGACATTTATCTCTTATGCAACTTTTTTCTCATACCTCAAAGGAAATTTCCCCAATACTTTATCTCATGTGCCCCTCCGGTTGGGAGTTTCCACCATCTCAGTATACGAGTGGAAAAACACTAGCTCTTATGTAATTTTTTAATGAACCTATTCATCACTGGTATTTGTCTCCCTGTCATAATCTCTCCTTGGACTCTCTCCAAACTTTGAATTCATACAAGCCAGAAGTTAGTGCCCTCCACTATCTCAACACACTCTTCAGGTGCCCCTCTCTGCGGCGCCTTAAGGGATCTACAAAGGACATCCAGCCAATAGCTGAGTGTAAATCATCCCCCAACTCCTCTACAGTCAGTCCTTTGAATCTATCCAATAAATTATCAGATTATAATCAGGAAGGCCCTTAAAGCCTCTTAATATTCTTTCGGTATTGACATCCCTTCCGTTTTCCTTATCTTTTTGCTTTAGCCAGGCATTGTGCTCCTCCCCTGTAGGGTTGGGGTATTCCCCGACTGCTCGCTCAGCATGTTGAATCTCCTCCAAGGTTATGCTGGAACTCATTCTATGCATGGCCTCAGTCAGAACTTTAACCTTGCTCCTTAGTACTCTAAATCTAAGTCCCCTGACTTCAGACTCCTCCGCTGACAAGTAGGGCTGCTCATTATCTTAGCCCGTAAGTGCCTCTCAATTAACTCACATAGCTTTAATATCCAGGTATCAAATGGTAGGGAGTACCAAGTACTAACTGGGCTCCCATCTATCATCCTCCTCATTGTTTTTTATCATCAATCAAGCCCATGAGCGCACCTAACAATGGGAGTGTTCTCCTGCACATATGCCTATATGACGTAAGCTGAGGAGAGCACTCACCCCTCCCTTACATTTTTTCTGGTTATCTGTCATGAGCACAATTTATTCTTTTAAGCAGTCCTCTGACTATATGCATGAGAATACATATCTGGATATATAAATCCTAGGTTATATTATACTTTTCTTCCATAATCCCTCCTTTTATCATATAAACGATAACATGTTCAAAGAGAAAAATAATTTGTCTACTTTGCTCATCCTGATACATAGAATAACATAAGATAATCATACTGATTCATAAGATAAACATAGAATAACTAGGAATAACTAGGGACAATATTCTATATAATTTCCCTCTTTTGCAGCTTCTAAGCCACACACATAGCAATCTTATCCAACAGTAATGTCTCACTCCATCGTTAGCCACCTCATTTTAGACAGTTGCACATCCGCAGTGTGCTAATATAAAAACAAAAAAATAAAAGAATTAAACAATGATGCAACCAATAGTCCCAAAAGCCACTCCTCTACAGGAGCCTCGTAATCAAAGTCCTGTCCATTCCTGAGCTTTGTCTTCATGTTGAAGCAGACGCATTCCAGGCATCCCCGCATGCCTCCTCCCAGCGTGAAATGAGCAATGTCTCTTACATCTTCGGAACTTCACCCCCTTCAACCTCGTAACTGCATCTTGAGACCAGGAAGCTATCCCTTCCATCAAGGAGAGCCTGGCGATCCAGAAAGACCTTTCTCTTCGTATCGCCACCTCCTGTCCTCGTTCGGTCCTTCTCCTTCAGGGGTATACCCCAAACCTTCTTTAAAGATAGAATAACATACAGATAATACAAACCCCTCCCCCACATAGTTCTCCCCTTTCGAGTGTTTTTACAGCTGCCAAGCGGGTATTTTGTTTCTCTTGATTATATATATATATTCTGTTTTTTCCCTTCAAGGTCTTCGTAGATATAAGGAAATGCATTCCTGTGCATTGTCACAATATCTTCTCTTTTTTTATTATAAGGATAGAACCTAACTGTGCCGATACATGGTATGGGTGTGAATAGTCCTTTTGACAATGGGTAATTTGGAATGTCTGGATATACAGTTATTGTATGCTCTAAGATTTCAAATTTTTCTCTGTGATTTTCTATGTTGATGATATTGACGCATTCAGTCTTGTTCGAGACAAAGCATGGGCTGCTGCAGAGACAACCGTACAGGCCCCTTGGCCCTCTGCCCAAACTTCACGGTTATCTCACAGTTTAGACAGGAATCTAGTGGGGGGTATTCGAGGTTGCAAGTGTTAAATAACCTCTTCTTATCTCCCAAGGCAAACAAAGTATTCACTATATGATTATGATACACCCAGTTATCCCACAGAATTAGGAGGGTATCTGTTTCGTTTGCCAACCCCTCCTTTAGGGCTGTCACTGGGAATTGTGATTCACTGGCTTCCACTTGTTCTTTTTCCACAATCCATTGCCTGGTTTTATTCTGCAAGAGATCAGATACAATTTTTCTTTATTTTATATCATTTTTCCATCCTACCTCTACCGGAATATATTATACGTTTTTCCATGCGCCTTTGATTATTTATACTTCCTGGGAACTTAATTCTTTCATGAATTTACACTGTTTCGACTAGGCCCGGTGGACAATTTAGGGGATTATTATTATTATTACTTTTCTTATGGACACACACTACGAGATTGAGACGGGTGCGTGGGGGTTGGACCCAAAATGCACGACTCAGAAACAATAGTAATATAAAGACCCCTCAGGGCTTTATTCGGGACGAATCCCAGGAGAGTAGTCAACACAAGCAAAGTCCATACACGTAGATCCAGCCAAACAAAAAGTAAACAAACAAAAAGCACGGTGCCGAGGGAAGAGGCAAACTCGTAGTCGGTAGACGTGCAGGGAGGTCTGGTAGCAGGGGAGCTGTCGGCGGGGCAGATGAACAGGCGGACGGCAGGCAGAGGCGTACTCGTGGGCGAAGCGGGAGTCGAAACCATGAAACAATCAGCGAAGCAAAAGTACAAAAGCGGTAGGCGAGGACGTAGTCAAAAAACAAACGATGGTCACAAAACAGAAATCAATAAACAATGGTCGGTAAACAGGCTTGGATCGTAACGTGTAATCAATGGTAGTAAATGCTCAAGAGTTGCATGGTAAACAGAGGCAGACAATTTCGCAGTGAACAGTAGCGCGACTGGGCTATAAATGCGGGTGTAGACAGGTGCAGACAATTAGTTAGAGCGTAGCAAGGAAATAGAAAACAGGTGCGATGGATGACAAGTTTAACAAGGAGATTAGTAATCGTTAGTAATAAACCTATCCTGCCCTAGCATTAGTAAATTAGTAAATGACATGCACGAGAAACGTAAGGTAACATGAACACATGATTAGTTTGTTAGTCTCTACCCAATCCTGATCTAGCATTAGTAGTTTTAGTAAATAGACAAATGGAAACAATTAGGGAGTGAATGACAGAAAGAGAGGGAGAGAGAGAGAGAAAAGGCGGAAACGCTAGGTTTGTGGAAAAACATGTAAAAGTGTATGCATAAACCGTGACCAGTAAACGTAACAATAAACATAAATCAAAACATGACACAAAGCGAAACTGAGACGATACAAGACTAATACAAAATGAATAAACATAAAACATGGCGAGACAGACCTGAAACGTGACAGAGATTTCTCTTTTCACTTTGAGAATGGTTATTTATTAACCAGCAGGATTTCTCCAATCAATCTTAAACGTCCAACGGATCAAGTTACATCTCTGTTGGATGCATGGATTTATGTATACGGTTTGCTGGTTTGGTAAAGGAGGCCATGCAACTGTTCTTACACGGGACACCTCTCTTTGGAGTTTAGTCTTGCATTTGTAACTTTAGTGTGGGGACTCCTGTGAACTATGATTGAATAGTTTGAGGACTCTGTTAAATCCCCTTCTTTGTTTGGAGGCCCTAGGCCTCAGGTGACAGTTTTAAATCATTCTCTGGGCTCCTGCCCCTACACTTTGATTCGCAAGTATCCGCATTTCCATGGACATACAACTGAGGGCCGTTATTATTTATGACCCATCAAACACAAACATGATCAGGTATATAATTTATATTATTTCTTAACACCTGCCTACTAGAAAGAGATTAGAATTTAGATAACCCACAGTCAATGCATGTTGTACTAATACCAGCCACTTACTAAATTTGTAATTCCATATTTGTATTCATAAGGTGCCTGTTATTGACAAAAAATCAAATCTCATATTTAGCATTCAAATTATATCTGACATCTTTGTCTGAAATCTTGCCCTTCCGCATTCCTAGTAACCAAATAAAACCATGTTTTGGTTTTAGAACACAATTAACATTTTTTCTTCCTAATGAGTTTAATTACTGTTACTATGTTACCAAGATCCAAATCAAGAGCTTGGAGGAGGGAACTCACCATGGATAGAGCTAACGGTACTGCTTCACCGTTCTCCCGCACTCCCAGATTTCCTTCCCCTGATACATTACCGGTTTGGCTCATGGTTTCATAGGAACTGTTCCAAGTTGCCATTATTCTTGAATGCTTGCCTCAGCTGTTTTTCTGGTGTGACTTGTGTCGTTGACTGTTCCAGGCTTTATACCTTATCTGTTTGGGTTTTGGGTTGCCATTTTGGTTTTTGAGGTCAGTGTCCTTCACCCCTCTATCTTTTCCTTATGTCTATCTTAGGCCTCCCTTAACAGTCAGTGATTTCTTGCCGGGGTCGTCTGGTCAAGATTTCAGCAAAAGTACGATGATGCTCATGCTCTTGTTCTTGCGACTTGAGCTTGTGGTATGCATACTGTTGTCTATGACGCCTGCACCTTAAGCATACAAAAATGACATATAGTATTCCTATGATTAGTATTTATCATTAAAATAAATTAGTTGAGGCTTAACTCCATGTTCTTGCTTCCCTGTGTAATTAGTCCTGAGCGGTGGCATAAAATAGTCAGGGACATAATTCTTGGTTTTGTGCATTATTCCCTATATCTCCAGCATAGGCCTCCCACCAACCACTCATTAACGTATAATGAATCCATTCTGCCCTGTAATTTGTTTTAGGATTTTTTCCTTTCATAACTTTATTCCAGTACCAACTTATCCAATTTCTAAGTTGTTCTTCTACGGGCCTATATCTGAAGGTTACATATTCATCGCCTTCCCATGTGCATGCCATTGTCATTACACCCTTTTTAACGTTGTTTTTAGAGATTGATTTTTCCCTTATATCTTTTTCGTCTTCCGTATTTACCGATATTGCATACTGCCTCATTTCTTCTATAATCTCCTTTTCTTTCTGAAATACCTCCTCTACTAATTCTCGAGAAGGTATTACTGTCTTAATCAACAACGATGGCCTTGCTTGGATTGTATCGGCTGCCCAAATGCCCTTTCGAAATTTACCTTGACTCCAATAGGCTAATGTACACAGTAAAGTTCTATTCTGATATACATATGTATTTGTCCACCCTAGTTCCTTTTGCATCATTATTGACTTATCTATTTTGGGATATTGTTGCGGGTCCCCTATATATAGACTAGTGAGTAGTGGTGTTGTGGGTCCCCATATTATTCCTTGTTGTTCTAATTGCGACCATCGAAGTCCAGTTTGACTCGGTAATCCTTTCCTTATAATCAAGGGGTATTTAAGCTCACATCTCCTCGCCCTTCGAGTATTTTTTGTCGGGACCTCCCGCTTTACTTTACGCCCCAATGAGCTTGGACAATATCGAGTTTGCCTGCCTCTTGAACATTTCTGTTTCCCGTCTGTGGTGATACAGCTGACATCACATTCTATCATACTGGATTTCCGACCTCCGCGAGTTAAATAGTGACAGCATGTTTCGTTTTTCATTTTCTGACCGCAATTTTCAGTACTGTTTTCACTTCCTGGTGATGTCATATTGTATTCACACCAGATCACATTTATTTCCTTAGTAACGCATGTATATTGGTAAGGGACTCTATATTTCATTACATAACTTCCTAATCCTATTACTGCTACAAAAAATATTAACCTTATTATTGCTAACCGTTTCCTTTCCCGATCTTGTTCCTTCTTCAAAGACTCACTGCATAGGATAACTGCTTTTCCCGTAGCGTCTGCTTCTCCTCCCTCTTCGTCTGCAGACTGGGGTTCAACTGAGTGCCTAGCTGAGACAGAGTATACACCTTCGCCAACCACAACTCTGGTGGTGACTGTTATGGTTAGTGTGTAGAGAGGCCCTGTGGCCTCATCTTTATCATCAGAATAGTTGTGAGAAGGGTTTATCCGCCCTGTGGCTCCCCGCCGAGATTCCTCAACCACAATTGTTTCTCTCACTTGCCCTTTATCATCAATTAGGCCTTCTGTACACACAGTTAATTGTCTTCTCACCCCTTTTAATATCCCTTCTACAGGGAAAGCGTGCAACCTGAAGTATGCCACTTGCCCTACTTTTTGTGCTCTAGGTTTGAACTTTCTCATTAATAGATCTGTATCACTGCTGTACCATGCTCTGGTTGTATGATCCCCAAAAGGTACGTCTAGTACTTCAGCATCTTCTGGTGGGTACAGACAATTTTTTACCTCGTTATAATCTGTTAATCTCCATACTACTCTTCCTTCTCTATTTATGGCTTTTCGCCTAAACCTCATAGGTCTAGTATCTGTTTCCCCCCTTCAGTTAACCATCAGCAGCCAGGTGGGCCCGTAGTTGTATGTCTGTTCAATAACATTTCTTAGTTGGTCGTCTCGTTGTCTACCCATTATGGGCTGAGCGTATGTTGACCTTTGGAGGTCTCGTTTTTATCATCGGGGATTAATGCATGAGTGAGGCCTGCTGCTACAGCTGATCCCTCGAAAGTGAGTTCTCTGCACTCATTACATGTCACGAGTTCCCCTTCTGCTGTTTCAAGGCAGTAACATTTTTTCCTAGGCTGCCCCCTCTTCTCAGGCCCCTCTATCTCTCTGGCCATGAGGAAAGTGGTATTTGTCGCAATGCTAATTCTGCATTGTCCACAGACCACTAATCTGTGCATCATCACTACTGGAGAATGCCCTGTCTGGGTTGTCATTCCCCATAGGGCGTCCCCTGGTAACCCCTCTATTTTTGGGGGTACTCTTGCCCCACAAGGTCCCTGATATCCTGGCCTTAACTCATTACATGAACACAGGATGCAACAGCCTGGTCCTTTAATATCTTCCAGCACTGGACAGGGTTTTATTCATTTCTGGCCTCCATTTTGTGCCAGGTCATGACCTTTTCTAGCTGTTAAAACTCTAAATGTCCCATCTGTCTGTCTGACCACCTTGACCCAGACTTTAGGGAACAAGCTTTTAGGCAGTAAATATTTATGTGGTCCTACCTCCATTATATTTTCTTACACTGTGCCACTGAGGTTATTCCTCCTGTAACTCCTCTCACGACAGACAGACACAGGTCGGTTCTTTGAAACGGGCGTTTATTTCTTGGACTCAGTCAGATGGATTCTGGTCACGCCTTGAGAACTATGTTTTAAACAAACAAGATCGTACATCTCACTACAATACATCGACTGGTTGAACAAATGAAACACAGAAAAATGGCGTCTTGCGCAAATATTAAACAAAGGGCATTCATTCATAAATAAAATACCTCGTTGGCCGCTTGTCCTGAAAGGAGGTTCTTAAACTTCAGATAACTCCCTTCGACCGTCTTGGTTGACTTCAAACAAAATGTATCAGTGTGCAAAAAATATTACAAATATAGTTGAGCCTCGTGAACGTCGTCACTTCAGCTGACAGACAGTCCGTCCATCAAAACGTGCCGTAAAAACACTCAACACGGACAGAAAACATTAGTTCCGGCTCAGAATGAAAACTCGAGTACAACAACAGACCAATACACAACTACAACCATAACATATATTAAATATCTACTTCTTGCACATCAAAGCATTAGCGCAACAGCACTTACACTCCCACCAAATCACTCATTAACTCAGAATGTGGGATTTTTCTTTAACAAAGATTATAAAAGAATCAATAAAATGTTGTGTAAATAAGTGTGACCTTATGTGACTTAGTTGGCCTCAAGTAAATGTGAATGGGTCTTTCTAGGTGAACTGATTTAGTACGTGGTTTTCCTTTATCAAGTGTAGTGTTACTGACTAGTAGCTTTAGCTTTCGCATACCATCTGTACTAGGGAAAGTTTCTACAACCCTGGTGAGTTTCCATTCGTTTCTTGGCGAGTTGTCATCTTGTAGAATGACAATGTCATCTACTTGTGAATTTCGTGATGTTCTTTGCCACTTCTGTCGTTGTTGGAGGTTTAGCAGGTATTCCCGCTTCCATCTTTTCCAAAATTCATTGGCTAAGAACTGCACTCTTCTCCATCTTTTGCACAGATAGTCTTCTCTGCAGAACTGTCCAGGAGGAGGCAGAATAACTGATGACTTCATGGTGAATATATGGTTGGGAGTGAGAGGTTCTGGACCAGTAGGATCATAAAGATGTTCCACACTTAGTGGCCTGCTGTTGATTATAGCCATGGTTTCATAAAGAAATGTCCTCAACGTTGTGGTGTCGAGTCTGCTTGCGGACTTGTCGAGCATGACAGTCAGGATGCTTCTAATCGTTCGAATTTGACGCTCCCAGACTCCACCCATATGGCTTGCTGATGGGACATTCATTACGAATTCACAACCGATTGCTCGTTGACGTTCTTGATCAATTCCCTTGAGCAACTCAGAAAACACTCTCCTAGCACCCATGAAATTTGTTCCCTGATCGCATCTTAATTGGCGTACAGGTCCTCTGATGGCTACAAACGTTCGAAGTGCGTTCATGAATCGTTTGAATTCTCTTCTTCCTTCCTTTACAACGAAGGGGCCGAAACAATCGAGACCGCAGTAAGTAAAGGGAGGGTAAGTCTCAGTTCTCTCTTCCGGTAGATCTGCCATTCGTTGAACCTCTGTAGATCTTCTGTATCTCCTACATTTTACACACTTGTAGATGTGTGGAGACCACATTTCCACATCCTAGGATCCATATTCCGTTTGCACGCAACTCGTTCATGGTCATGCCTCTTCCTTGGTGGTGTACATGCTCGTGATGATGTTTGACGAGTAGGGCTGACACATGAGCTTTCTTCGGGAGTATTGCAGGATGTTTTACATCATGGTGCAAGGCTGATTTGGATAGCCGCCCTCCTACCCTGAGGACATTGTTCTTGTCCAAGAAGGCATTCAACTGGTGTAACTTGTTGTGCTTGTTCAGTGTGTTTTCCTTTTGGACCTTGATTTTCCGGATGTCTTCAGCGAAGGCTTCTTCTTGCACCAACTTAATAATCAATATTTCCGCTTCTCTTCTTTCTTCAAAGCTAGTTGCTTTGTTCGTTCTTGTCTGAAGTCCCTTGAATTCTCTGATACATCTCTTCAGCCTGGCGACAGCTCCCACTGCTCGAGACCAGTCAGAAAATTTTGTGAAGCGGTTCACTAGTGTGTCAACTTCTTTCATCTTGACTGCGTGAACATGGGCCTTGCGAAGCTCAGGGTCTGTTAATTCTATTTCCACCTTTGAGTCAGTCCAGTAAAACTCTTGCAGGTTTTCAATCTCAAGCTCCCTTTTGACAACATCGCAGTTGCGGACTGAAGTCACAGCTGATGACAATTCAAGTCTTGGGATAGTTGTTAGTTTGGTTGGAGCTACTCTTGCCTTCCCCATAACAAGTGAGCAACTGATTTGTCCTGTTTCACTTATTGCTCGGAAATACGAACATGCACTATATCCACTGAAACTTGCATTCCGAAAAGTTGTGAAGCTCATATCGCATGACTTTGCCAAAGCTTGATGGAAGGTAGGTTCTTGGAATCTTCAGGGCTGCCAAGTGAGGCAGATCTTTAAGCCATGATTCCCATTGTGGCAGAATGTGCTTGGGGAGATCTTCGTCCCAGTCTACCTTTTCTCTACACAGCGCCTGAAGGATCTGTTTGCCCACTAGTATAAAGGGGGCCACAAACCCTAGCGGATCATAAACTGAGGCGACGGTCGAAAGAACCCCTCTCCTTGTCAGTGGATTTTCCTTAACTACAACTCTGAATTGGAATTCATCTGCTTCGACGCACCACTGAACTCCAAGTGCTCGCTCGATGTGAAGTTCTCTTAGAGCCATGTCTAGATCCTTGGTTAGGGCTCGCTCTTCAGGTGATATTGCGGCAATCACTTCCTTGTCATTGGATACAAACTTGTGCAGCCGAAGGTTTCCTGTTCTGCACAAGGCTCATCACTCTTCCACCAGTTGTATTGCTTCAGCGGGTGACTTTACGCTTGTTAAGCCATCGTCAACATAGAAGCTTCTCTGGAGGAACCTAATGGAGTCCTCGCTGAACCGTCCTTGACCCTGCAATGCCAGATGCTTGAATCCAAGGTCGGAGCAGCTAGGGAATGAAGCTGCCCCAAACAAGTGCACCCGCATTCTGTACACCGAGGGTTTGGAGTCCAGATCTCCTTTGTCCCACCAGAGGAACCTTAGGTAGTCTTGGTGTTCCTTTACAATGTGGAACTGATGGAACATCTTTTCGACGTCACACATTATGGCTATTGGACCCTTTCTAAATCGACATAACACTCCAATTAATGTGTTAGTCAGGTCTGGTCCAGTCAAGAGATGGTCATTCAGAGAGGTTTCTTGGCAGCGTGCCGAACAGTCAAAAACCACACGGATCTTCCCCGGTTTGTGAGGGTGGTAGACTCCGTGGTGCGGAATGTACCATGCTGGTTGGGTGTCAAGTTCAGGTTGTGGAACCTTCTCAGCATCTCCTCGGTTTATTGTCATTCATGAAATGGACATAATCTTTGTAATTTCTCCTTAGTCGTCGCTCTAATGAGGTAAGCCTATGAACTGCACCTTGTTTGTTATCTGGGAGATTCGGATTGTCCGTCTTAAAGGGAAGCGGGAGTTTGTAGTGGCCGTCTACCTTCTGTCTTATACCTTCTTTCATTTTAGACAAGAAGAGAATGTCTTCCTGAGAGACTGGGTTGTCATCTGCAGTGTGGTCTGTGAAGTCAAATTCGAGAGCCTTGATTATGTCTGTTGGATTGATTTCTCTGACCTGAGTTTTGCACACAAAGTGTACTTCTCTCTTTAGCTCAACTGATGGCTGCACAGCAGGTATTACTTGTCGCACTATGATTTTGTGACTGGTTCCTATTGCGTCGTCGTAATCAATTGCAGGATTTGAGTAGCCGACGATGCTCCAGCCAAGATCGGTTCGCTGTGCATACGGATGACTTTCTTTGCCAGACAGGATCTCTCTTGGGAGCAGGGCTTGTTGACAGTTGTAACCGATTAGAAGGCCTATTTCACAATCTAATGGCTCTGGGATCTTGTCTGCCAGTTGTTCCAGGTGAGGCCATTTTTGAGCCGTTTCTGAAGATGGAATGTGAGACCTGTCTGCTGGAATGAACTCTCGTGTGAACAGCGGTGGCAATGGAATCCTTTTCACTAGGTTGTATCCTCTCACCTGTAGATTTGTCAGTCTCTGGCAAGGTATAACTGTTGACCTTGCAGACATTGTAGATAGCCGCAAGCTGACATTCTCTTTGTTTGTGTTGAGGTCTTGTGCCACTCCGTCTAGGATAAAAGTCGTGTCGCTCTGCATGTCTAGAAGCGCGTAGACAAGGACTTCTTGATCTGGTTATTTTATGGATGATACCCAGACTGGTACAATTGAGGATGTTTGTGTGCTTAGGTCTTCTTGTATGACTCTGTTGGTAGTTGCTGTCACAACTATTTCTTCGGTGTCTGCTTCTCGCTTTGAGTTGTCTTCTCCTTTCGGAGGTGTCAGCCTTTGTTGTGTCTTGAACTTATCATCATGCAAACATGTTGGGTGTCTCCTCTGACACTTTTCGCATGTGCTCTTGTTATCACACCCTTTTGAGTCTTCAAACATCCAAAGCAAAGCTTCTCTGCTTGCACAAACTTGACGCGTTCTTGAACTGTCTTTTCACCAAAACTTCTGCACTTGGCGAGGACATGTCCTATTCTTTTGCAGAAGACACATGATGGAATGCTGTTCTGTGTTGTGTTTGTGGACAATGTCTTTGCTTGAATGGTTTGCCTTCGTGGATACTTTGGCTTCTCGCTTTCCATACTCTTGAGTGCTTGTATTGAGTATAGGGGATCGCATGCGAGATCTGCTTCCTTGGATAGGAAGTCTACAAGCTCTTGAATGGTGGGTATTCAGCGCTTGCTTGTCTGACTTCCATTGCTCTGCGGTTCCACCTGGATGCCAACCAATCTGGCAGTTTCAGCAGAATTTTTTGACTCTCATTGCAGTCATTGAGAACTTCCAATGTCTTGATGTGGGGCATTGCGGCTTCACAGCTCTTGAGGAAGTCTGCAAATTCTCTTAGTTCCCAACTATCCTTAGCGCTTATCTTTGGCCATGCGTGCAGCGTGTCTCTGAAGGACTTCCCAATTATGAATGGGTCTCCAAAACGTTTTTCCAACAACTGCCAGGCCGAGTCATATGCTGCTTAAGTGCCTAGCAGGAAAAACCCTTCAACGGCTTTCTTTGCAGCGCCACCTATGTACCTTCTTAGGTAGTACAGCTTTTCATTCTTTGGAATATTTTTTCTGTCTATCAAGGTTTCGAAAGATAGTCGCCAAGTACACTTACACTTTTGATTCACAAGTATCTGCATTTCCATGGACATACAACTGAGGGCTGTTATTATTTGTGACCCATCGAACACAAGCATGATCAGGTATATAATTTATATTATTTCTTAACACCTGCCTACTAGAAAAATTAGAATTTAGATAACCCACAGCCAATGCATGTTGTATTAATACTAGCCACTTAGTAAATTTGTAATTCCATATTTGTATTCATAAGGTGCCTGTTATTGACAAAAAAATCTAATCTCATATTCAGCATTCAAATTATATTTGTCATCTTTGTCTGAAATCTTGCCCTTCTGCATTCCTAGTAACCAAATAAAACCATGTTTTGATTTTAGAACTCAATTAACAAGTTTTACTCCTAATGAGTTTAATTACTGTTACTATGTTACCAAAATTCAAATCAAGAGCTCGGAGGAGGGAACTCACCATGGATAGAGCTAACGGTACTGCTTCACCGTTCTCCCGCACTCCCAGATTTCCTTCCCCTGATACATTACCGGTTTGGCTCATGGTTTCATAGGAACTGTTCCAAGTTGCCATTATTCTTGAATGCTTGCCTCAGCTGTTTTTCTGGTGTGACTTGTGTCGTTGACTGTTCCAGGCTTTATACCTTATCTGTTTGGGTTTTGGGTAGCCATTTTGGTTTTTGAGGTCAGTGTCCTTCACCCCTCTATATTTTCCTTATGTCTATCTTAGGCCTCCCTTAACAGTCAGTGATTTCTTGCCGGGGTCGTCTGGTCAAGATTTCAGCAAAAGTACGATGATGCTCATGCTCTTGTTCTTGCGACTTGAGCTTGTGGTATGCATACTGTTGTCTATAACGCCTGCACCTTAAGCATACAAAAATGACATATAGTATTCCTATGATTAGTATTTATCATTAAAATAAATTAGTTGAGGCTTAACTCCATGTTCTTGCTTCCCTGTGTAATTAGTCCTGAGCGGTGGCATAAAATAGTCAGGGACATAATTTTTGAAATATTCTTGGTTTTGTGCATTATTCCCTATATCTCCAGCATAGGCCTCCCACCAACCACTCATTAACGTATAATGAATCTATTCTGCCCTGTAATTTGTTTTAGGATTTTTTCCTTTCATAACTTTATTCCAGTACCAACTTATCCAATTTCTAAGTTGTTCTTCTACGGGCCTATATCTGAAGGTTACGTATTCATCGTCTTCCCATGTGCATGCCATTGTCATTACACCCTTTTTAACATTGTTTTTAGAGATTGATTTTTCCCTTATATCTTTTTCGTCTTCCGTATTTACCGATATTGCATACTGCCTCATTTCTTCTGTAATCTCCTTTTCTGTCTGAAGTATCTCCTCTACTAATTCTCGAGAAGGTATTACTGTCTTAATCAACAACGATGGCCTTGCTTGGATTGTATCGGCTGCCCAAATGCCCTTTCGAAATTTACCTTGACTCCAATAGGCTAATGTACACAGTAAAGTTCTATTCTGATATACATATGTATTTGTCCACCCTAGTTCCTTTTGCATCATTATTGACTTATCTATTTTGGGATATTGTTGCGGGTCCCCTATATATAGACTAGTGAGTAGTGGTGTTGTGGGTCCCCATATTATTCCTCGTTGTTCTAATTGCGACCATCGAATCCAGTTTGACTCGGTAATCCTTTCCTTATAATCAAGGGGTATTTAAGCTCACATCTCCTCGCCCTTTGAGTATTTTTTGTCGGGACCTCCCGCTTTACTTTACGCCCCAATGAGCTTGGACAATATCGAGTTTGCCTGCCTCTTGAACATTTCTGTTTCCCGTCTGTGGTGATACAGCTGACATCACATTCTATCATACTGGATTTCCGACCTCCGCGAGTTAAATAGTGACAGCATGTTTCGTTTTTCATTTTCTGACCGCAATTTTCAGTACTGTTTTCACTTCCTGGTGATGTCATGTTGTATTCACAGCAGATCACATTTATTTCCTTAGTAACGCAAGTATATTGGTAAGGGACTCTATATTTCATTACATAACTTCCTAATCCTGTTACTGCTACAAAAAATATTAACCCTAGTATTGCTAACCGTTTCCTTTCCCGATCTTGTTCCTTCTTCAAAGACTCCCTGCGTAGGATTCGTTGATTTTTCTTTTGGTTTCAGATTTTCATGTACTCTGTCAGCATTTCCTGATCGGAAACACCCGCTGAAACACGACATTCTCGGCCTCCTTGTGCGTCGTTGCTGAGAAGCATCACTAGGTCCTCCATTGTTCGGGTTATCTCTCAATGGTATTGGAGTAGCAAAATCGCTGACGTCCTTGTACTCTGGCTCGGTGTCTGGAACTACAGGTTCAGCTGCTTTTCCCTCAGCGTCTGTAGACAGGGGTTCCATTGAGTGCCTAGCTGAAACAGAGTATACACCTTCGCCAATCACAACTCTGGTGGTGACTGTTATGGTTAGTGTGTAGAGAGGCCCTGTGGCCTCATCTTTATCATCAGAATGGTTGTGGCGAGGGTTTATCCGCCCTGTGGCTCCCCGCCGAGATTCCTCAACCACAATTGTTTCTCTCACTTGCCCTTTATCATCAATTAGGCCTTCTGCGCACACAGTTAATTGTCTTCTCACCCCTTTTAATATCCCTTCTACAGGGAAAGCGTGCAACCTGAAGTATGCCACTTGCCCTACTTTTTGTGCTCTAGCTTTGAACTTTCTTATTAATAGATCTGTATCAGTGCTGTACCATGCTCTGGTTGTATGATCCCCAAAAGGTACGTCTAGTACTTCAGCATCTTCTGGTGGGTACAGACAATTTTTAACTTCCTCTTTATAATCTGTTAATCTCCATACTACTCTTCCTCCTTTATTTATGGCTTTTCGCCTAAACCTCATAGGTCTGGTATCTGTTTCCCCCTTCGGTTAACCATCAGCAGCCAGGTGGGCCCGTAGTTGTATATCTGTTCAATAACATTTCTTAGTTGGTCGTCTCGTTGTCTACCCATAATGGGCTGAGCGTATGTTGACTTTTCCTGACCTTTGGAGGTCTCGTTTTTATCATAGGGGATTAATGCATGAGTGAGGCCTGCTGCTACAGCTGATCCCTCGAAAGTGAGTTCTCTGCACATGTCACGAGTTCCCCTTCTGCTGTTTCAAGGCAGTAACATTTTTTCCTAGGCTGCCCCCCCTTCTCAGGCCCCTCTATCTCTCTGACCATGAGGAAAGTGGTATTTGTCGCAATGCTAATTCTGCATTGTCCACAGACCACTAATCTGTGCATCATCACTACTGGAGAATGCCCTGTCTGGGTTGTCATTCCCCATAGGGCGTCCCCTGGTAACCCCTCTATTTTTGGGGGTACTCTTGCCCCACAAGGTCCCTGATATCCTGGCCTTAACTCATTACATGAACACAGGATGCAACAGCCTGGTCCTTAAATATCTTCTTACACTGTGCCACTGAGGTTATTCCTCCCTTTTTCAATTTTACCGTATTTTTATCTAACACTTTCTCTACTATCCCATTTGCTTGAGGATGATAGGGTGGGGAGAATATTCCTTCTACCTTGTTTTTGATACACCATTTATTGAAAAAGGTATTCTTAAAATGAGCTCCATTTTCTGATCTGATTTCTTTGGGTTTTCCTATTGCTATTACTGTGCTTTCTAGCCTGGCTAGAATCTGTCTCCCCGTACCTTGCCGCAGAGGATGGATAAGGGTGTACCCAGTGCACGAATCAACTATTATCAGTAAGTATCGGTGCCCCCCTGTGGATTGTACTACAGGACCGGCCACGTCCATGCAAATACTTCCCCAGGGTACTCCCGACCTTATAGTTAATCCAGCACTCCACAGGCCGTGTGGTGTATTAATCATCTGGCATTGTGAGCAATTCTTAATTACTCCCTTCACTACTTCTCTCAGCTTGGGTATATGTAACCTATTCAGGTTCTTAATTACATGAAAAGAGAAATGTCCATTCTCTTCATGTATTTTCCGAACCAATGCCTCTCCCTCTGTCGGAGGCGCGACTTGTTTAGTCCCTACTATGGGCTATTCTTTATTAGGAAATATACTTCTATATGTGGGTCTGGCATATCACTGACAGCCATTTTCCCACCTAGTTATGAATTTATATTTATACTATTACTTTATTAGAATTTACTGTCCTATACAGTCTTCTAATATTGTAACTTATTCTAAATTATCTCGATTCCTTTCGAGTTCGAGTATTACGGCTTCACTACTTAGGTGCCTAGCACCTTTCTCGTCAGTGCCAGTAATCGACTCGAGCCCCACAAGCAGGAATTTACTCGGGCAGTGCCCCACTAGGCCGTGAGCAGTTCTCAACTACTCGTGCCCCACATTGGGGGCCAAAATTGTCGTGAGCCACGGACCCCTTGCCGAGCTCAGACCTCACGTTCCCACGAGCAGTACCTCACCATGAGGTGTCTCGGGGACGAACTCTCTTTTTCTTTAAGTACTCCGAACGTCCTGGAGCCCTGGTAAGTTCTACTGAACTTCCAGCCCAGTCTCAAAGTGAAGGGTGTGATGCAAATCTGGTATACGATGTCCTGTATTCAATGTATTCTTCTAAAAGAATCTTTATCACATATGATTATAGTAAGATATACTTTATTATAATCAATCAAAAGAATAGAGTTATACAGCTTACAGGATATATATCATCTTTCAGTTTGCTAATCACATGCAAGTTACATCTACCCCTTTAGCTCTTTCTAATTTACCTTTCCACCATGATGTTAAAATTCAAGGTACACCCCTCAAATACCCATCCTCTTTGGCCTTAGCCTTATCCTATAGCTCCCCCTTCTGGACGTTTAAAAGAAACTATTCCTAGAATATTATGTTTATATAAACTCTAAAAACTTCTCTACATTTTTCTACCTTATATAGTACCTTAATGAGAAATAAAAGACATAAAAATAAAAGGAAACTTATAAAGTTGAACTTCTATGTGCTACTTTTCCTACTTATACAAGTAATATAGATTATAATTACCACTCAAGCTTGATTATAGTTGTTCTGCGTTGCTCTTTCGACATCAGTCCTGTTGCCACAACTCTTGGGCTAAGTCCGCCCCCGCGTACGTCACTCCTCTCTCCATATCCAGATCCTGGAGTGGCGCACCACTCCAGCTTGACTACAGCTGTCCTGCCTTGCTCTCTCTTCAACAGCCCATAGATATCTTCTGAAGCAAAATTCTAAGATGCTATCCTAAGGTCTAAAAGCTTATTCCTTATATATCCTTTATTCGTATAAGAGTGTACCTTTTTTTGATAAGAAATGTCCCCAGTAAACTGAGTGGGAAGACATTTATCTCTTATGCAACTTTTTTAATGACCATATTCATTACTTCTGTTTGTCCTACTGTCATTTTCTCATACCTCAAAAGAAATTTCCCCAATACTTTATCTCATGTGCCCCTCCGGTTGGGAATTTCCACCATCTCAATATACGAGTGGAAAAACACTAGCTTTTTTGTATTTTTTTAAGGAATCTATTCATAACTGGTGTCTGTTTCAATTTCATAGTCTCTCCTTGACTTCCTCCACACCTTGACCTCATGCAAGCCAGAAGTTAGTGCCTGCCACCATCTCAATACACTCTTCAGGTGCCCCTTTTTGTGGCGCCTTAAGGGATCTACAAAAGAAATCCAGCTAATAGCTGAGTGTAATTCATCATTTAACTCCTCCACTGTTAGTCCTTTGAATCTATCCAATAAATTATTTGTGCTATAATCAGGAAGGCCCTTGAAGCCTCTTAATCTTCTTTCGGTATTGACATCCATTCCGTTTTCCTTATCTTTTTGCTTTAGCCAGGCATTGTGCCCCTCCCCTGTAGGGTTGGGGTATTCCCCGACTGCTCGCTCAGCATGTTGAATCTCCTCCAAGGTTATGCTGGAACTCATTCTATGCAAGGCCTCAGTCAGAACTTTAACCTTGCTCCTTAGTACTCTAAATCTAAGTCCCCCGACTTCAGACTCCTCCGCTGACAAGTAGGGCTGCTCATTATCTCTGAACCGCCTCTTACGGGCGTTCTTGCTACCACCTCAATGGCGTGTGCGAGGGGTTAACAATGCATTCCTTCCTAACCCATCCCTGTCAATCTCTCATCAGGGGGGCCTAGGGCCGGGTCCTCGACACTATCAGAGATCATGTATTTCTTACTGAATAGATGGTCATTGTCTTAATCTAAGCAATTAATCAGGCTTTTAAGGACAATATCCGGTTACTTGTTTCAACACCCCAATAGATTGTAACCAGTCTATTGTAGCCATACATCTGGGAGGTGGGCAAGTACAAGAAAAATGATGATCACTGGGCTCCTGTACTCTTCCAGTGGCTCATCCCCACCCCCCTCTCTCTCTCTATTAATGTGGACACTACCTGACTGACAGGATCCCTACTTCACTGAAAGTTACTGTACACATAAGGACGTTCACGTTTCTTTCTCTCTTCCTTAGATCTCCCTGCTTGTTATTAATGCACCTAACATAACTTGTCAGTTTCTCTCAGCAAAAAAGCTAAGAAGCTAAGAAGCTAAGTTAGCTAGCTTATTCTTCTTGCATTCTCATTGATTAATGTTACTAGCAAGCTAGCTTCCCATGGCTTTTAGGAAATAATCAACTGCTTTCATAGAAAACAGTACAAAACGATCAATCGTCATTCCAACATTCTCTAAAAAACATAGATGTTACCTTGTGTGACCAGCCGCTTCAGCCCTACTCTGGGGGATGTTCTTTTGCACAAACCAGGGCTCCAGACTAACTTTTTCAATTGGTGACGCTCCAGACTAACTTTTCCAGCAGTCTAAAGTTAGTTCTCATACTGTATGGACTAACTTTTTCTGTTGAACAAGTGTGAATGGCCACATACACAAATCAGCTGTGGAAGAATAAAGCCTGGAAAAATAGCCTAGCTGTTGTAAACTCTTTATCAAATAACACGCATTATGCAACAGGTAAAGAGAAAATGGTTTCACATTCGGCAATTTCCTTCCCTCAGTGATCTCTGCAAGGCAGCCATTTCAGCTTTGCCAACCATAAAATTATGTGTACATAATGTAACTTTTCTTTAATGTATTGTTATGACATGTATCTGTATTTATGTTACTGAACTAGCTAGTTTGCTAAACCCGTCGCAATTAGTTTAGTATATTGACAAGCTGCTGCCTTCCAAGATTCACTGTGGGAGTATACATTGGGTTGGAGGAACGCATTGGCAAATCTTAGGAGACGTCGTTATCTGGAATCCCACCAGTGGGTGACAGCAATAGCCTATAGCTACGTTTTCCCTGTCCTTGCAGAGAGCCAGAAGGAGGTGTCACAAGCCTCAAATCAAGTGATTATGTGGCCATGCTATATTAGAATGAACAAATTAGCTCCTTCCGACTGGGAAAAACAGTTCACATCAAGCTCTGACATTAAACGTGAGGCAACAAAAAAAAATAAATAATAATCTGCCACATTTCATGCAACTTCTATAGCCTACCATAATGTTTGCAGGTGTGACTTCAACTTGAACTGACCATTCGTTGTTTCATAGGCGTAGTAGGTTACACCATGCCCCAAACGTGTTTTATGGAATTTATATTCTACTCCACTTAAACATTAATTAATCAGAATTTGTCACGTTTCAGGTCGGTCTTGCCTTGTTTTTATGTTTTATCATTTGTCTTAGTCACGAATTGTCTTATCATGTATTATGTTAGTCTTGGTTCGTCATGTTGTTTAGTTTGTTTCTTGTTACAATTTATTTTCTCGTCATGTCTAGTTATGTTTTGTTACGATTATTTTACCTTGTTATGTTGAGTGGTTATCGTCTTAGTTCGTTTAGTGTGATGTTTTGATTTATGTTTATTGTTACGCTGACTGGTCGTTGTTTAAACATACACTTTTACATGTCTTTCCGCAAACCTTGCATTCCGGCTTTCTCTCTCGCTCTTTCTGTCACTCACACCCTAATTGTTTCCATTTGTCTATTTACTAAAACTACTAACGCTAGATCAGGATTGGGTAAAACTAACGAACGAATCATGTGTTCATGTTACCTTACGTTTCTCGTGCATGTAATTTACTAATTTACTAATGCTAGGGCAGGATAGGGTTATTACTAACGATTACTAATTACCTTGTTAAACTTATCATCCATCGCACCTGTTTTCCATTCCCTTGCTGCTCTCTAACTAATTGTCTACACCTGTCTACACCTGCATTTATAGCCCAGTCGCACTTCTGTTCTTTGCAAAATTGTGTGCCTCTTGTACGTCAAAGCAACTCTTGAGAAGTTACTGTCATAGATTACACGTTACGATCCAAGCCTGTTTACCGACCATCGATTATTGATTTCTGTTTTGTTGACCTTCGTTTGTTTTTGACCAAGTCCTCACCTACCATTTGTACATTTGCCTCGCCCTCGACAACGACTCTGCCCGCCGTCCGCCTGTACTTCTGCCCCGCTGACAGCTCTCCTGCTACCGGACCTCCCTGCACGTCTACCGACTACGAGTTTGCCTTTTCCCTCGGCACCGTGCTTTTTGTTTGTTTACTGTTTGTTTGGCTGGATCTAAGTGTATGGACTTTGCTTGTTTTGACTACGCTCCTGGGATTCGTCCCGAATAAAGCCCTGAAGGGACTTTATCTAACCATTGTTTCTGAGTCTTGCATTTTGGGTCCAACCCCCATGCACCCGTCTCAGAATTACTGAATCCTATTGCGTTTTTAAATGATATTAACAATTATAATATCCAATCGGCTTATTCAAATAATTCAGCCACTCTAAATAAAATAAATATTATTTATTAAGATTCCCACATCCCGTTTCACCTCCAGACCAACGCCCTGAACTGTGCACCACTGGTTAATGTTGACTGCATTACTGCAGTCCTGGAAATCATCAGGAAGAAATCCCTTTCTACGTCATGAAATCACCTCACGTTTCTGTGGTGTTGGGTCAACCCTAGCTTCTGCAACACAATCACAGATCAGCTGGGTTCAGGGAACCATCACCGGCTGGAATCCACATTTCCTGCCTTCAATCTGCATCCAGACCTACTCCCATTCAACCTGTGGAGGAGGAATTCATCGAAGTACCCACTATCTATCACAACCTCTGCAGTGTATTCAACAAGACCCTGCCACCTCATTGCCTCAATCTCCACCCAGGCGCCACACCCACCAGGGGTTGTCTGTTCTCCTTATCCGCACCTGAAAACCAAGCCATGTAAAACTACATTAGTGATAGTGCTGGACTCATTCTACTTCTTTGTGAAAACTGGTGACTGGTGCTCTGACATTTGTGTAATTTTAATCAACTTTATAAACAGTGATTCCAAAGAGTTTCATATCTTTGTTTTCAGCACCAATTCGGCTATAATAATACGTAGTGGGTCAACAATAAATGGGTCAGAATCATATGTGGTTTGTAAATTGCTCTAGAATTACACAAAATTGTAAATAGTAGTTTTGAACACATACAGGAATGCTGTAAAAACACATACTAATCAATTGTAACAAAATATTTGGCTCACTGAACTTAGTTCATTTAGGTCTTGGGTATCAAAAGATGAGAAAATATTGTAGAAAATCCAATTAGAAATATAAAATAATTTACAAAAATGTAGTGTTGTCACTACTATTTTTCAGTACCAGGGCTAATGGCCTTTCTTCAATGAATATTTATGTGGCATGCGGTCCTGCCAGGTAAGTAGGCTTTTCACACCTGGCCTAACCCCTCCCTACCTCTAAGATAAAGCCTTTCCACAAAGCAATATGAGCCATTTAGAAGACAGAAACAAAAAAAATTATTTGATTCAGGAATTTATTGAAATCACCACGCAAACTACATACAATGAATATGCTACTGACAAACACCTCAAAGGTTTGCGTGCCCTTTTTCAAAACAGTTTAGTTGTAAGCACAGGGGGACATCACATTCTTTCCACATATCCATCCTGCAGAGCGTGCATGTCTTGCAAAAATGCAGAGGTATTCTTTTGAGATGTAATGGTTAAGATCCTTTAGAAATTCAGAACAGAGAGGGAACTTACAAACGCGCATTTCTGAATACTCAGACAAACACAGAGAGAAGTTTAAATACAGCACACGTATTTACCAATATGATGGTAAGAAATACACTTGCTCTTGGACTTGGTCTGTTTAGTCAAGTTATTTCTGCTTTTTCCCCGAACGTAGATGCAGTATGCTAATATCAATTGTGAGAGGACACCCAGTGTTAGAATCCTGGCTATGCCACTACACGTCACGTATGTATTATTTTTAAATGCAATGGTTAGAGTGTAGGAATTTACAAACGTGCATATTGCTAAATATTTAAACGAAGCTGGAGAAGTTGCAGTAGACACAGAAGAAATGCACTTACTCAGGACATCCAGTCATCCGTGCCATTTTCCATAATAAAACATGTTCCGTGATGAAAAATGTTTACCTCAAAAGAAGTGAATAGCCTATGCTTCTCTATGTCATTGTATCGTGCTTTACAGTTGGCATCGCCCCTCCTCTGCCAGAGAATATTTATCGCTTCGTTTCAATGTGAATGAGATGGGCTGGATTTTGCGCTGAGCAAAACTGACATATTAATGAGTAAAGATTAAGAAATCGCAGCGGTCTTATTCATCTAGTTCAAAACATTAATATAATGTGTCAATATGTGCATTGGGAAGTCAAGATTCCAAGGTTTCTGTCAATATGTTTGTTGCATCTGTATGGTAAAATCTCAGAAAGTTAATCATCCAAATAGAAAGGAAAGTTGATCTGATTTTGACGGTGTCGCGGGCGACAGTTCTGACACCAGAGGGGTAAGAATAGCTATCCCATGCTCCTCTTTGATTCGGCATTCTCCCCACTACACCACAGCCGTTTCTTCACTACACTGGATCTACACAATGCCTACCATCTGGTCCGCATCAGAGAGGGCGATGAGGGGACGGCGTTCAGCACCCCTTGGGGTTATACCTTTTGGACTCTCTAATGCCCCCACAGTTTTTCAGTCTATGATCAATGACATTTTACGGGATATGATCTTCCACTTTGTTCTTGTTTACCTGGACAATATTTTGATTTTCTCTTCCTCCCTCGAGGATCATATACAACACGTTCGGCAGGTCCTCCAGCAGTTATTGGAGAATCAATTATTTGCAAAGGCTGAGAAGTACAAATTTCATAAACACACCGTCCAGTTCCTGGGGTACGTGGTCTCCCAAGGCCACCTTGAAATGAACCCTGCCTTTCTACTAGTCACCGCAGCAATGTTCTCGGAAAGGGACAGCCTGCTGTCCATCACCACGCCGAGGTTCCTTGCACTGGGTGATGGCGTGAGTGTGGTATCCCCGAGGGAAATGGAGAGATCCAGATGGGGAGAGGTATTAGCAGGGATGACTATCATTTCAGTCTTGCCTGGGTTGAGCTTTAGATAGTGGTTATCCATCCAGCTCTGGATGTCACTCAGGCAAGCAGAGATACGGGCAGAAACCTGTGTATCAGATGGTGGGAACGAGATGAAGAGTTGGGTATCATCCGCATAGCAGTGGTAGGATAGCCCATGTGCAGTGATCACAGGGCCAAGGGAATGAGTGTAAAGAGAAAAAAGAAGCGGGCCTAGGACTGAGCCCTGGGAAACTCCTGTGGCAAGGGGCCGAGGTGTCGATACCGTACCAGCCCAGGCAACCTGGAAGGAGCGACCAAAGAGGTTGGACTCAATCCAGTCCAGGGCTGTGCCACAGATGCCCGTTGCTGACAGGGCGGACAGGAGGATGGAGTGATCCACAGTGTCGAAGGCAGCAGAGAGATCTAGAAGAATGAGGACAGAGGAGAGGGAGGTTGCTCGTGCGGCATGGAGCGACTCACTGACGGAGAGGAGCGCGGTCTCTGTCGAGTGGCCCGATCTGAAGCCAGACTGATGGGGGTCTAGCAGGTTGTTGTTAGAAAAGAAAGAAGAAAGTTGAGTAGAAGCAGCTCGTTCGATGGTTTTAGAAAGAAAAGGAAGAAGAGATACCGGGCGGTAGTTCAGGATGATGGAGGGATCCAGGGTAGGCTTTTTTAGCAATGGAGTGATGTGGGCCCTCTTGAAGGATGCTGGAAAACAGCCGGAAGACAGGGAGGACTTGACAAGGGAGGTGACAAATGGGAGAATGTCTGGTGTGATAGTCTGGAGAAGAGAAGAGGGGATAGGGTCAAGGGCACAGGTTGTAGGGTGGTGGGAGAGCAGGAGTTGAGAAACATCAGAGTCTGTAAGGGGGGAGAAAGTGGAAAAGGAAGGGATGGGCCTCGAGGGGGGGAAGGGCACAATAAGGGGGGCGGTGGTTGTAAAGGATCTGCGGATGACTGTGACCTTCTCATCGAAAAAGTCAGCAAAGTCATCAGCAGCGAAGGAGGACTGAGGTGCAGGAGGCGGTGCGTTGAGGAGAGAGGAGAAAATGGAGAACAGTTTCCGGGGGCTAGAAGCGCAGTTCTGAATTTGTGTCTGATAGTATTTTGCTTTGGCGGCAGTGACAGCAGAAGAGAATGCCGCCAGGAGAGACTGGTAAATTGTGAGGTCTGAATTTGTGAGGTCTCTGGATTTTCCCCATTTCCTCTCCGCTGCGCGGAGGCTGCTCCTGGAGGTACGGAGGGTGTCAGATATCCAAGGACTGGGAGGGGATGTGCGAGGTGGCTTTGAGACAGGGGGACAGAGAGAGTCAAAGGCGGAGAAGAGAGATGAAAGGAGGGTGGCAGATGCAGAATCAGTGGGGAGTTTGAAGAAGGATTCGAGAGGGGGGAGTGAGGCGGTGACTTCAATCAATGAACTCAAGTTTTTTTGTGAAGCCATTTTTTATTAATTACTTCTGGACAAATGCTTTATAGAGTCCCCTCCAAAAGTATTGGAACAGCAAGGCCAATTCTTTTGTTTTTGCAATACAGTGAATACATTTGGGGTTAAGATAAAAAGATGAAAACAAGAGTTCAGAATGTCAGCTTTTATTTCCTGATATTTACTCTAAACTATGTTCTAAGTTAAACTACTTAGAACATAGCACATTTGGTATCAGACCACACAATTTTAACCACGCAAAAGTATTGGGACTGAGAGTATTTAAGCAAATGAAAGTAAATAACACTGAATATTTGGTAGCATATCCCTTGCATGAGGAGGTCCTGGGTTCGAATCCCCGTCGGCCAGGGCCTCTCTGTGCAGAGTTTGCATGTTCTCCCCGTGTTTGCGTGGGTTTCCTCTGGGTACTCCGGTTTCCTCCCACAGTCCGAAGACATGCAGGTTAGGCTGATTGGAGAGATTAAATTGCCCGTAGGTATGACTGCATGAGTGAATGGTGTGTGTGCCCTGCGATGGTCTGGTGACCTGTCCAGGGTGTATTCCTGCCTTTTGCCCAATATATGCTGGGATTGTTATGTCCGGCTCTGAGAACCCAAACGCAGACCACAGGATAATCCAAAATCGTGTTTAATAGTCCGAAATTGTAGCCAGGAGATCCTATACAAAGACAAAAACGAAAGGCAAAAGAATAGTCGAAAAAACTGGCGAGGGGGTCAAAAATCCAGAAAATCAAAAGGCTAAAGTACAAAAGGATGAAGGCAAGAATCAAAACCAGAAAACAAAGCAGAATGTTGAAAAGCAGAAAAGCAGAAAGGCAAACAAAAGAAAAGGGCAAGGCAGGCTCGGAAATCAAAAGGCAAAGGGGTGTCTATCAAGAATTTCAAGAGTTAGGCTTACGAATTATTTGGCACTAAAACTGATCAACGTTCTGACAAAGAACAATGCAGAGACTGAGGTTTAAATACATGAGGGAAGGTGACAATCTAGGCGGGGCTGGGAAAAAGGTGGGCTAAACAAATAGACAACAGTTAGGGAAACATAATAGGGTAATAACATAATAATGGGAGGGAGACGAAAACGCGGACTGGATGCACATAACAAAACATGTAAAATATACGGCTCCGGATTAGCGAGTAGACATTTGCATAGTTTGAAGATGTAGTGATAGTTAGAGACAGGTGTGAACACTTCGCTGAAACTAAACGAGTAATCAGGGATAGCATAGGGAGGCGGAGTTACAGAACAGTGCAGAAATACTAAGAGATTGCGTTAGTGAGTTAGTTACGTGAATATTTCTAAACTACCCAATAAAAGTGATTGTTAGTTAGTTAGTTAGACAGACATTAAGTGTATTAATCGGATTAGTACTGTACAAAACCTAGATTAGTAGTACTTAGTAAGAATCATGCTTTACAACATTTAACTACCAAGAAAAAGCAGGAAGTAAGAATCGCGAGTTTTTAGAAGGAATGTTGAAAACCCGAAAACTACCGTAACCACCCGAATAGTGGGACACGCAGACAGGGGAGTGACTAGACTGGTAAACATTCAGACACAGACATAACGGGATGACAAATGAGAACTGTAATGGAAAACACTAGCCAATTAAAAAAATGAATAAATAACAAGAATAAACTTAAATACACACAGGACAAATATAGGAACATTACAGGGATAGGCTCCAGCCCCCCTGCGACCCTGTTCAGGATAAGCAGGTTAGGATAATGAATGAATGAATCCCTTGCTTGCAATAACTGCATCAAGCATGTGACCCAGTGACATCACCAAGCTGTTGCATTCTTCTTTTGTGATGTTTTTCCAGGCTTTTACAGCAGCCTCTTTCAGTTGTTGTTTGGAGGGGTTTTCCCTTCAATCTCCTCTTCAGGAGGTGAAATGCATGCTCCTTTAGGTTAAGGTCTGGTGATTGACTTGGCCAGTGTAAAACATTCCACTTTTCTCCCTTATCCTTTGTTGTGTTGGCAGTGTGTTTTGGGTCATTGCCTTGCTGCATGTGAAGTTCCTCCCAATTAGTTTGGATGCCTTTCTCCGTAAGTTTGCAGACAGAATGTTTTTGTAGACTTCTGAATTCATCCTGTTGCTCGCATCACAAGTTACATCATCAATAAAGATTAGTGAGCACACTCCAGAAGCAGCCACGCAAGCCGAAGCCATGACACTTCCTCCACCGTGCTTCACAGATGAGCTTGTATGTTTCGGATCATGTACAGATACCTCCTTTCTTCACACTTTGGCCTTTCCATGACTTTGGTAGAGGTTAATCTTGGTCACATCAGTCCATACAACTTTGTTCCAGAACTTTTGTGGCTCATCGCTGCTGTACTTCTTTGTAAATTGTCATCATGCCTTCCGATTCTTACTACTGATGAGTGGTTTGCATTTTGTGGTATAGCCCCTATATTGCTGCTCCATAATTCTGCTTCAAATAGTTGATTGCAATACCTTCATCCCCGCCCTGTGGAAATTTGTGATGTCACTGACTGATGTTTTGGGGTTCTTCTTCACAGCTCTCAATGTTTCTGTCAATTACTGCTAGGTCGACCTGTTTGATGTCAGCTGGGACAGGTGGGATTCATCATGTTTTTGTCTTTGTCTTTTCTTTTCATGAATTTGTTTCTGACTTTTTCTGTTTTCTACCAATCTATTCACATTGTGGTATCCATGTGTTAGCTAGGGATACATTGCCTACACCCCGTCCCACAGTGGCACAAATGGATCAGGTGATCCTCAGAACAACACACCTTCACCAAGCCGCATTGTCCCATCTGCGTCCGTGATTCCGAGGTGCCCGGGGTGCTGTTGTATGTGGTGATCTCACTAACTGCAATGAGCTGATACTTGTATCAAGGTCCTTTAGCTGTGCGCCACCATGGCTCTTATTTAGGACAGTTTTCTGAAGTTAAGATCTGTGGTATAAGACATACCGAGTTGTCTTTGTCTTGGCTCCATCCTTGGCTCGCCGCAGTAGCAAGCTGTTTATTTAAAGTGCAAAAATGTAAACAAAATCCAAGTTCGGTGTAAAAAGTGGCCAAAGTGTGAAAAAGTGTAACTAAATATATACAGTGAGGACATGAAAAAATGTACAGTCCTGTGCAAAGGTTTTAGGCAGGTGTGAAAAAATGCTGTAAAGTAAGAATGCTTTCAAAAATAGAAATGTTAATAGTTTTGTTTTTTTTATCAATTAACAGAATGCAAAGTGAGTGAACAGAAGAAAAATCTAAATCAAATCAATATTTGGTGTGACTACCCTTTGCCTTCAAACCAGCATCAATTCTTCTAGGTACACATGCACAAAGTCAGGGATTTTGTAGGCATATAGTCAGGTGTGTAATTAACCAATTCTACCAAACAGGAGCTAATGATCATCAGCTTAATATGCAGGTTGAAACACAATCATTAACTGAAACAGAAACAGCTGTGTAGGAGGGTTAAAACTGGGTGAGGAACAGCCAAACTCTGCTTCCAAGGTGAGGTTGCTGAAGACAGTTTAATGTCAGAAGTCATACACCATGGCAAGACTGGGCACATCAAGACACAAGGTAGTTATAGTGCATCACCAGGCAGAAAATTCAAGGCAGACAGGGGTTTCCAGATGTGCTGTCCAAGCTCTCTTGAAGAAATGGGCAAGGTTGACGGTAGACGCAGTGATCGGCCAAGGAAACTTAGTGCAGCAGATGCAAGGGCGGCCTGTAGCGTAGTGGGTAAATGGCTTGGACACACAAGGTCGGTGGTTCTAATCCCGGTGTAGCCAAAATAAGATCCGCACAGCTGTTGGGCCCTTAACCCTGCATTGCTCCAGGGGAGGATTGTCTCCTGCTTAGTCAAATCAACTGTATGTCGCTCTGGATAAGAGCGTCTGCCAAATGCCAAAAATGTAAAAAAAAATGAAAGACACATCATGCTTACTTCTCTTTGGAAGATGTCCGGTGCCATCAGCTCAGAATTGGCAGAAACCAGTGGGACCCAGGCACACCCATCTACTGTGCGGAGAAGTCTGGTCAGAAGTGGTCTTCATGGAACAAGTGCGGCCAAAAAGCCATATCTCCGACGTGGAAACAATATTTGGCTGTAGCAGAAGGCAGTTTGTTCACTGAAGGGCTGAAGGGCGGTGCAAGAATGAGTATCTGCAGGCAACAGTGAAGCATTGGTGGAGGTTCCTTGCAAGTTTGGGGCTGCATTTTTGCAAATATTGATTTGATTCTGAATCCTGTACCGTAACAGGTTCCCTGAACAGTGCTGGCCCTGCATTGCACGTTATGTGCATGTCTCACGTACTGGCTCGCTGTCTACAATCATTTCAGAGGTTGCGTAAAATGCTACTTCTTTAGGTATGGACATTAGCGCCTCACCCAAGAAGACCAAGATTAGCTATCCCCGTTCTTAACATGAATGATAAGGTAATGTGGAGGAGATTGGAAGTGGTGCCATTCTTTTCACTGCATGTCATAGTGTGTGTGTAGAAGTAGAATATTTGATTCACCGTGTTGGTATTTCACCGCTTTACAGTGCGTATGTTTGTATATCTGCTGGCACCTTCACAAGTGAGTGACCTTTCAGTTCCACTTCCGGTTTGTCCTCTACCCTCCACGGACCTGTACCCGCATGCACCCAGTAGCACCCCAAGCGGCGGGGAAGACTTACCGGCTCATTTTATAATTTTGGGGATCCTGTGGGTTTTTGTGTGGGTTTTTCTACTGTGTTTTTAGGATTGTAACAAATAAACTCCATCCATCCATTATCACTCGCTTATCCGGAGTCGGGCTGCGGTGGCAGTAAACTAAGCTGGGTATTCCAGGCGTCCCTCTCCCCAGCAATGCATTCCAGCTCCTCCTGGGGGATCCCGAGGCCAGGCGTTCCCAGGCCAGGAGAGATATATAATCTCTCTAGTGGGTTCTGGGTCTACCTCGGGGTCTCCGCCCAGTTGGACGAGCCTGGAAAACCTCCAAATGGAGGCGCTCGGGAGGCATCCTGATCAGATGCCTGAACCACCTCAATTGGCTCCTTTCGACGCGAAGGAGCAGCGGCTCAACTCCGAGCTCCCTCGGGATGTGTGAGCTCCTCACCCTATCTCTAACGCTGAGCCAAGCCACCCTACGGAGGAAGCTCATTTCGGCCGCTTGTATACGCGATCTCCTTCTTTCGGTCACTATCCAAAGCTCGTGACCATAGGTGAGGGTTAGGACGTAGATCGACCGGTAAATCAAGAGCTTCGCCTTCCGGCTCAGCTCCCTCTTCACCACAACAGTCCGGTGCAACGCCCGCATTACTGCTGACGCTGCACCGATCCGCCTGTCGATCTCACTCTCCCTTCTACCCTCACTCATGAACAAGACCCAGAGATACTTGAACTTCACTTGGGGCAATCACTCATTCCCAACCCAGAGGGAGCAATCCAGCGTTTTCCGGCAGAGAACTATAGCCTCTGACTTGGAGGTGCTGACTCTCGTCCCGGCCGCTTCACACTCGGCTGAAAACCGCTCCAGTGCATGCTGAAGGTCACGGTCCGATGAAGCTAGCAGAACCACGTCATCCGCAAAAAGCAGAGATGCAATTCTGAGGTCACCAAACCGGACACTCTTCTCACCTCAGCTGCGCCTTGAGATCCTGTCTGTGAATATTACAAACAGGACCGGTGACAAGGGGCAACCTTGGCGGAGTCCAACACCCACTGGAAATGTGCTTGACTTTGTGCCGAGGATGCAGACACAGCTCTCACTTTGGTTATACAGGGACCGGATGGCTTGTAACAACAGCCCCGGTACCCCGTACTCCCACAGTACCCCTCACAGGGTTCCCCGGTCAAAAGCCTTCTCCAAGTCCACAAAGCACATGTGGACTGGATGGGCAAACTCCCATGACCCCGCCAGCAACCCCGCCAAGGTAAAGAGCTGGTCTACTGTTCCACAACCAAGACGGAAGCCACATTGCTCCTCCTGAATCCGAGGTTCGACCATCGGTCGAGTCCTTTCCAGCACCCTAGAGTAAGCTTTCCAGGGGAGGCTAAGGAGTGTGATACCCCGGTAATTGGAGCACACCCTCCGGTCCCCCTTCTTGAAAATGGGGACCACCACCCCGGTCTGCCACTCTGCAGGTACTGTCCCCGACCTCCACGCAACACTGAAGAGGCGTGTCAGCCAAGACAGCCCAACAATGTCCAGAGACTTCAGCATCTCATGGCGAATCTCATCCACACCTGGCAACTTGCCGCTGAGGAGCTTTTTGACTACCTCAGCAACTTCCACCAGGGATATAGGTGCAGATTGCACCGAGTCTTCGGACGCTGCCTCTTCCACAGAGGACATGTTGGTCGGGTTCAGGAGCTCAAGTGCTCTTTCCACCGCCCGACAACATCTCCAGTCCAGGTCAGCAGTTCTCCTCCCCTGCTGAAAACAGCCTGAGACAAGCCCTGCTTTCCCTTTCTGAGTCCTTGGATGGTTTGCCAGAAGTTCCTCGAGGCCAACTGAAAGTCCTTCTCCATAGCCTCCCCAAACTCCTCCCATACCTGGGTTTTTGCTTCAGCGACTGCCGAAGCTGCAGCCCTTCTGGCCACCCGATACCTGTCTGCTGCTTCAGGGGACCCCCGGGCCAGCCAAACCCGAAAAGCCTCCTTCTTCAGTTTGACGGCGTCCCTCACTGCTGGTGTCCACCAGTGGGTTCTTGGGTTGCCGCTCCGACAGGCATCGATGACCTTCTGGCCACAGCTCCTGCTTGCCGCCTCTGCAATGGAGGCTTTGAACATGGCCCACTCGGACTCCATGTCCCCAGCCTCTCCCGGGATGTGTGAAAAGTTGAAGACCTCGCGGACGGGGGCCTCTGCCAGACGTTCCCAGTTCACCCTCACTACACATTTGGGTTTACTGGGTCTGTCCGCCAGCCTCCCCGGCCACTTGATCTAACTCACCACCTGGTGGTGATCAGTTAACAGCTCTGCTCCTCTCTTCACCCGAGTGTCCAAGACATATGGCTGCAGATCTCATGATACAACCACAAAGTCGATCATCTATCTTTGGCCTAAGGTGCTCTGGTACCAAGTACACTTATGAGCTACCCTATGCTCGAACATGGTGTTTGTTATCGACAATCCATGACCAGCACAGAAGTCCAATAACAAGACGGGTTAAGATCAGGCAGGCCATTCCTCCCAATCACCCCCTTCCAGGTTTGCCCACGTGAGCGTTGAAGTCACCCAGCAGAACTATGGAGTCCGGGTGGCACCCAGTGACTCCAAGAAGGCTGGATACTCTGAACTGCCGTTTGGTGCATAAGCACAAATGACAGTCAGAGCTTTCCCCCCAGCAAAACGTAGTCGCAGAGAGGCGACCCTCTCGTTCCCCGGGTGGAACTCCAACACAGTGGCGCTCAGCCGGTGGCTTGTGAGTATCCCCACACCCGCCCGGCGCCTCTCACCCTGAGCAACTCCAGAAAAAAACAGAGTCCAGCCCCTCTCCAGGAGTTTGGTTCCGGAACCAGTGCTGTGCATGGAGGTGAGCCCAACTATATCTAGTTGGTACCGCTCCGCCTCACGCACTAACTCCAGTTCCTTCCCCACCAGAGAGGTTACGTTCCATGTCTCCAGAACCAGTCTGCGACGCCGAGTATCAGCACGCCCGGATCCCTACCTTTGCCACCTGCCCGTTGGGCAAAGCACCCGACTCCGATGCCGACCCCTGCAGGTGGTGAGCCAAAAGGGCGGCGGCCCCACGTGACCATGGGATAAGGCCCGGCCACCAGACGCTCGCCGACGAGCTCCCCTCCCGGGGTCTGGCTCCAGAAAGGGGCCCCGGTTTCCCTTTTCCGGGCGAGGTAACTGGGTTATTGTGTGCCCGTATCATGGAGTCTTTGAAATCTAATAAACTCTGTTTTTATTATTGAATTCACGTCTCTGCTTGATCATTTACTTGAACATACCTAGGTGGGGATTGATCACCAATAATTCCCAAGGTGGCGTAATCGAGTGGTGCTATGCCAGGTCACATGAACATTTTCCCCAAGATGCGCACGGAGCTCACGTTCCTGAGAGATTGCAGATTGGAAACATCTCCAGTAGGACTGTTCCAAACATGACTCGAGCAAAGCTGCATGCTATTGCACTTACCAAGTTGGAGGCATATAGGGACAGCCATGGACCGCAAAGTCGTAGGACTGTGTTAAATCAACTGCATGGTGATGCTATGAACATTTCATTTGTAGAGCGAAACCATCAACATGTTAAAGTCGCATTAGACATTGTTATAATATGTGCCAAACAGGATATTCCACTTCGAGGGCACAGGGAAACTGAAGATGCGGTTAATAAAGGAAACGTTTTGAAGATATTCATGTTTTTAAGTATTCGAGTACAAAGATCAATCCAAACATGAGCTAGTTGCCGTTTGTATTCAATTTATTCATGTGGGGGTAATTAAAGAACGGGCAGTAGGTTTTGTTGAAACCGTGGATATGTCTGAAGATTGTTGTATTGGAGTATTGGAACCACTTAAGTTGGATCCGTCTCTTTGTGTTGGTTTTTGCTTTGATGGTGCATCTGTCATCTCAGGGAACAGAGGGGGGGAGGGTACACATTCTCTTGAAGCAAACCTTTTCGCAGGCCATGTATGTACATTGCAACTCTCATCACCTTAATCTGGTTCTGTGCACTGTTGCTGAACTGTCCGCTGAAGTGTCCGCCCACTTTGATGCAGTGAACCACACATAACTTTTTCACGGGGGCCCACAGACACGCTAGATTCATGGAATGACAAAAAGAGATGCATCCTCATTGCGCATCACGCTAGGATAACCACTTTCCTTATCCCTCCCCTATAACTGTGACCCATAGTATGCGCCGCTGGCCTCCAGGCAAGACAAAATATTTGAAAATATTTTAACAACGTTAGGTTCACTTAAATTAGAGTGCCCTTTAAGGACTATTATACTATTTCTAGTTATATTCATTTTGCGTTATCTAGCTATCTAGTTTGCTTTCATAAGGTGACATTATCTATAATGTTTTCATAAGGAAGTTATAGTTACCTAGTTATATATATATATATATATATACTAAGTTACCTAGCTTGTCTCCCAAGATGAACGCGTAGCACAGAAGTAGCTATGTTAATAACAATAAAGTGGGAGCACGATCTGTCAATCAGAGGTAATTGAGAGCTTTTTTAGTGGGACATTTAGGCTTAGAAAAATAACTTTTAAAATAAATTACTGAATAATAAAAATAATTTGGCAACTGGCAACTGTTACATTCAACCACCATGTTACTCAGTGACTGGGGGGTGTCATATTCCTTGAGTCCATCTAAGAGGTCAATGTACTTATTATTAAAGTGACTGTATATTGTTGGAAGCAGCTAAGCACCATTATTGTAAAAATATTCTGGGGTTTACCCTCTTTTTAATGAGACCAAACAGGAATATGTTAGGAGGCAATTCCACTTACCTATTGAATACCTCTACAAAAATATTTTTCTAATAACAGAGGTGATATTTGTAGAGAAGTAATTGCTAAATCTCCACCTACAGTACATATTCCGTGTAATGAAACCACATCGCACCGGGTTGGTTTCCACTTCAAACTGAAACTGCTTCTAGCAATGTAGATTTCAACTGTCCAGCTGGTAACATAATTTCAATTTCAATGTTACAGATTGCATTCAAACTTAAAGTGGGAGAAAGGGAAATGCTGGTAAGGCTCTGCCCTGATTCTGGTGTGTCTTCAGTGAAAACTGTGCTGGAGGTCAGACCCATACATTGCAGGCCTAGATTAGGGTATCTGTGTGACCATTCTTAGAAGCAATATAATATTGCCCCATCCAATTACCCCGTTCCTCTCTCTAAGCCCTAAACACAACATATCTTACAGATGAGTGCAGTTCAAAAAAATTAACATTTTGATGTTACATGTTTGTGTCTATGACCTTTAAAGGACCTTTAAAATAGCTGTGTGCAAACCACCTTTAATTTTGGACTGTTGGCTTCTTAGCTGTTTCCGATTAGTTAGATGTGTTCAATCCCTTCATTAGTGCAGGTCTTATTGCCAAGGGAAATAAGAAAAACAAACGGACAAAGGCAAAACAATTGGACGGTGCTTCATTGCACAGTAAGGCAATGACCACAAAAATACAACAGTGCTCTCATTCTTTTTAATGATGTTCCAAACAGTTTCTTTTGGTAAGCCTATTGTTTTGCTTTTGTCTCTGACTGTTTTTTTTCTTATTTCTCAGCCTCATAATGGCTTTCTTGACTTTCATTGGCACAACTCTGGCCCTTAAAACTTGTGGGTTTATGGTTTTCTTCTTGACATGCAAATGTTATGCAGCTATTCCAGAACCTTACTGACAAAGGCACCAGCTTTTCTATCTATCCTGTTGTGCTTGTTTTATTATATTTTCTAATATTTACCACCTACACATAATGGCATAAAAACACTGCTGTAAAACAGAAAATGCCATATACAGCTGAAACTATATTGAGCTTTCTCATGATATCATTGATATACAAAGCATTGAAGAGCAAAGATGTAGGTAAATTAACTCTGATATTCAGTAGAGCAATAATGCACAGAAATTAAATTGTGAATTTAAATGGAAGGTTGCTTTGCAAGTCTTCATTAAAAACACACTTTCTGGTAAAAACTTAATTATTAAACCTTCATGAAACTGCTTATATAGTTTATTTATACTGTACATAGCATATTCAGTCACTGGGACTTTGGTATAAAAGTGTGAGTGTGAATGATAATAAATAGTATTGTATTTTTCACAAATTACATAAATATCCCTTTTAATTCCAAAGCAAATGAAGAGCTGGTATGTAATGAAAAACAAACATATACACACGGACGCAAGGAATTTAATCTTAAAGAACAAAGTGAATCAGGCCATATCTCAGTATTAAGAATTATGTGATTTATAGAAACATAATTCATGTGTCATTATTTTGTTCCGACAAATTATTATTTGTATTAAGTATTAAATGTCCTGTTTAAATAAGTACTGTACTGTATATAAGTGAATCATTGAGGCGATATAATAATTTAAATACTGCTGGATGCTTATTGAAGCAAGTCCCTTGTGCTCAATGGTATAACAGCTGTCCCCCATCTGGGGTTCAACTGTGCATATCCCTGCAGGTAGCTATTTATCCTCTACCTTAGTTGTCCATGACTACCCCCCACCCCACTTTGTACAGTACATTTTTTATCTTTTGCTGTGTTCCCGTCTCTATTTCACTTTCATTGCCTCCTCTCTCCCTTTCCGCATTTCTCTCTCTCCATCACACACAGACACACACACACACACACACACACACACACACACACTTTTCCAGTGCTGCATTGAGGAGAGCATGGTGCCCTCTAGCAGAAGCTGAACTTCCATGTGCAAGTTTAAACCATTAATCACCCCTCTGTGTGCCTATGGACACAGACATTTCCCTACTTGCCCCACAGGCACAGACAACCCTGCTCTGTAATGTAAACACAGTCCAAGAAGAATCCATGTGTCTCCTCTTGAAATGTCTCAGATTTTCTCTGACACGTCAAACATCAAGCCTGTCTGTTGTTCTCTGCTGTTGCCCGACAGCAGCAGAATCTTTGTGGAATCATCCTTTGGATTCCTGTATTTACTTTAGGATGTCATAACAGGATAGGAGAGTGAACTTGGGCAGCATGCGTTGTGTAAACTGAAGGAAGTCACACTTTGAAGAGCTCATTCAGGCAGCGATGATGGCTGGGGAAGAGACAGAGGATGCTGAGACACTTCCATTCTAATTTCGTGGCCTTGCAGGGATGGAAAGTAAAAAGTTATTTAAAAAATGTGGCATTTGGAGGAAGATAGGGTTAAATTGTGGAGGCAGTCCAAATGCTCTCCATCTCCTCTGAGGGCCTTTTTGCAACACATCCGAGGGAATTGGCCAAGGAATGTGGTTTGTTTAGCTTTCTCACTTTAATGCTGCAATCTGAATGCATTTCAGATCAAAACTGTATAACTTAGCTGAAAACATTTCTCATATGTTGGGTTTTGTGTATGGTGCCATTACTTCTGTCAGGGAGAGCTGATTTAATTTGCTGATAAAGAATGAACAAATAATACTGACAGATGAATACATTGCTGTGAATGCTGATGATAAAAATCATTGTGCCCTGCCAGCCATTCAGACAGGGAAATTTATCAGAGTATTAATAACTGTACAGTATATAAAACATGATAATCATTGGTAACAAAGCTGGATGATACTTTAGACAACCTTTGGTTCTAAGAATCAGCAGTCAGCTTGAACTTTAAATATATATATAATTTATATAGGGCAGCCTGCATTGCTCCAGGGGTGGATTAGTCTCCTTAGTCTAATCAACTTTACGTCTGTCTGGATAAGAGCGTCTGCCAAATGCAATGTAATGTAATGTATATATAGAAAAGCAAGCATATGCAGACAACCTCAGCAAAGATTTCAGGTGTAGTGTAACCGTGGCATAAAATTTGTTCAGGTAACAGTTAAGAGAATCAGATAAATCCTATTACTCTTAACATCCCCACCCATTGTTATTGTTTATTGTTATTACCATAGCTACTTCTATGATATGCGTTCATCTTGGGAGACTAGGTAAGCTAGGTAAGTTAGTATATCAACTATTGATAGCTAAGGTAAGGACGCTGACTTATCCAATTATAATTTTTGCTAGCTAGCTAGCAAAGATAAAAGATAAAAGATAAGATAAAAGCACAACTATAACTTCCTTATGAAAACAGACTCCCACAGGAGCAGCTCTACAGATGAAAACCAGGGATTCCTGCACAGTGGAGTTAATAGCATAGCACAGCTCATAGAATGCGCTTGTCACCACAATTGGACAAAATCAAAGCTGTCAGAGATTGACACGCACTCAGTCAAAACTTGTCTGTGTTCATTTCTTCACTGCATCCCATCATTCAAATTGCTCTTCCAGAACCTGTGACATGAATTGCAGTGATAATAAAGCATATACAAGTATAATTATGCTATCCTATAATCTCTTTTCTGAGGGACTGACTAACTGCACTTGACTTGCATAAGGCAAACAGGGAAACTGACCTTTGACAGTCCATAACCACAAATGGATGGGTATTGCCAAGTGCTACGTGAGACAAAGACCCAGAAACCCATTAGATCCATTCCATCTCCTTCAAGTCAGCAACAGCTGGTTGTTGAAGAAGCATTCCCAGAGGTTTTCTTGATTCTGGTTTATACATTCAACACATTGTGCAGTCTTGTACACAATTAAACTCATCTTTGTCACATATTAATCCAATAGCTATCTCCATGAGGTTTTTTTTTGTTTGTTTTCACAATGATATAGTATACTTGGACAAACAGCTGCTATACACAAGCCACAAAATGCATCCAGCAAACAGAAGGAAAACAGGAAAAACTATGAAAGATATATTGAAGAATATAAAGTAAAGTAAGACACCATACATCTCAGATCCTTATAATACAAGTAGAAACAGGTTAGATAAGCATTCCAGGAACTTTATTTTATCAGAATATCACTACATCTTTGAATAAAATGCTAATTGATGGAATCCAGATGGAATTCTGTCAATATTGTTTCCAGGATCTAATGTGTAGCAAACCTTTCCCATGTACAGAAATGTAGTTTCTCAAACCTCTGGAACATAATGGTTCTGGAGGTTGCCCTGCAGTAGGCATCGGGTGGTCCCAGGATGGATTTCAAACATTTATTCCCCATGTTTGAATCTGTACCTGATTTGGAGGGCCAAACGAGTATCCTGTACAATTCGTTCGATTTTGTGGGGATCATGGCGTATTCTTTCTTTTGAGTGTTTTGATTGGTCCATGGTATAATGCTGCTGGAAGTGATTAGTCCATCAGGTTTATTGTTTAAAAAAAAGTGGTCCCACCACCGCCCCCCTTACTGTGCCCTTCTCCACCTCTAGGCCCATCCCTTCCTTTTCCACTTTCTCCCCCCTTACAGACTCTGATGTTTCTCAACTCCTGCTCTCCCACTGCCCTACAACCTGTGCCCTTGACCCTATCCCCTCTTCTCTTCTCCAGACTATCACACCAGACATTCTCCCATTTGTCACCTCCCTTGTCAACTCCTCCCTGTCTTCCGGCTGTTTTCCAGCATCCTTCAAGAGGGCCCACATCACCCCGTTGCTAAAAAAGCCTATCCTGGATCCCTCCATCATCCTGAACTACCGCCCGGTATCTCTTCTTCCTTTTCTTTCTAAAACCATAGAATGAGCTGCTTCTACTCAACTTTCTTCTTTCTTTTCTAACAACAACCTGCTAGACCCCCATCAGTCTGGCTTCAGATCGGGCCACTCAACAGAGACTGCGCTCCTCTCTGTTAGTGAGTCGCTCCATACCGCACAAGCAGCCTCCCTCTCCTCATTCTTCTAGATCTCTCTGCTGCCTTCGACACTGTGGATCACTCCATCCTCCTGTCTGCCCTGTCAGCAACGGGCATCTGTGGCACAGCCCTGGACTGGATTGAGTCCTACCTCTTTGGTCGCTCCTTCCAGGTTGCCTGGGCTGGTACGGTATCAACACCTCAGCCCCTTGCCACAGGAGTTCCCCAGGGCTCAGTCCTAGGCCCGCTTCTTTTTTCTCTTTACACTCGTTCCCTTGGCCCTGTGATCACTGCACATGGGCTATCCTATCACTGCTATGTGGATGATACCCAACTCTTCATCTCGTTCCCACCATCTGATACACAGGTTTCTGCCCGTATCTCTGCTTGCCTGAGTGACATCCAGAGCTGGATGGATAACCACTATCTAAAGCTCAACCCAGGCAAGACTGAAATGATATTCATCCCTGCTAATACCTCTCCCCACCTGGATCTCTCCATTTCCCTCGGGGATACCACACTCACGCCATCACCCAGTGCAAGGAACCTCGGCGTGGTGTTGGACAGCAGACTGTCCCTTTCTGAGAACATTGTTGAGGACCCGGCCCTAGGCCCCCCTGATGAGAGATTGACGGGGGATGGGTTAGGATGGAATGCATTGTTAACCCCTCGCACACGCCATCGAGGTGGTAGCAAGAACGCCCGTAAGAGGAAAAATATGTGGTTCGGAGATAATGAGCAGCCATACTTGTCAGTAGAGGAGTCTGAAGTCGGGGGACTTAGATTTAGGGTTTTAAGGAGCAAGGTTAAAGTTCTGACTGAGAATACCCCAACCCTACAGGGGAGGGGCACAATGCCTGGCTAAAGCAAAAAAAATAAGGAAAACGGAAGGGATGTCAATACCGAAAGAAGATTAAGAGGCTTCAAGGGCCTTCCTGATTATAGCACAAATAATTTATCGGATAGATTCAAAGGACTAACAGTGGAGGAGTTAAATGATGATTTACACTCAGCTATTGGCTGGATTTCCTTTGTAGATCCCTTAAGGCGCCACAAAAAGGGGCACTTGAAGAGTGTATTGAGATGGTGGCAGGCACTAACTTCTGGCTTGTATGAAGTCAAAGTTTGGAGAGAGTCCAAGGAGAGATTATGACAGGGAGACAAATACCAGTGATGAATAGGTTCATTAAAAAATTACATAAGAGCTAGTGTTTTTCCACTCGTATATTGAGATGGTGGAAACTCCCAACCGGAGGGGCACATGAGATAAAGTATTGGGGAAATTTCCTTTGAGGTATGAGAAAATGACAGTGAGACAAACAGAAGTAATGAATATAGTCATTAAAAAAGTTGCATAAGAGATAAATGTCTTCCCGCTTGATATATTGGGGACATTTCTTATCAAAAAGGTACACTTTTGTACGCAAAAAGGATATATAAGGAATACGCTTTTAGACCTTAGGAAAGCATCTTAGAATTTTGCTTCAGAAGATATCTATGGGCTGTTGAAGAGAGAGCAACGCAAGACAGCTGTAGTCAAGCTGGAGTGGCGCGCTCCCTCTGCGCGCCACTCCAGGATATGGATATGGAGAGAGGAGTGACGTACGCGGTGCGGACTCAGCCCAAGAGTTGTGGCAGCGGGACTGAAGAGGTGTTCATGCGCATCCCTCATCATACAGAAAAGCTGGTGAAAGAGTTAAAGGGCTTTTACGACATGCTTGGAGCCGTGAACTGCACCTGGAGGCCAACAGACGGGACGCGGGGTTCCTCCACGCTACAGAACACCTTCCTGCTGGACCCACGCAAGAACCTGAAGCCTCCCCCCCTAACCTCAGTGTCAGTGAGGAGAGGCATATGCTGCGGCTGCACTGCAAAACCCCCGACGTGTTCGAAGACATACCAGTGCACATCCCATACAACAGGCAGGAGAAGTACGAAGTGCAAAGTCACGTCTTTCAAAAGTCTGGGTCCTGCCCCAGATTCCCAAACCAATGCAGCTGTTCAAAGAGCTCATCAACAGCAAGGAGGAAGGATCAAATCCCGCAGAAAATGAGATGGCTATATTTAGGGCATGGGTGGTAATTATAATCTATATTACTTGTAAAAGTAGGAAAAGTAGTACATAGAAGCTCAACGTTATAAGTTTCCTTTCATTTTTATGTCTTTTATTTTTTAGTAAGATACTATATACGATATAAATAAGTAGTAGACTTTAGGGGTGTTCGTACCCATTGTATTAATGGAAGTTCAGTAGCTTTTATCTCCGGAAGGGGGAGCCATAAGATAAGGTAAAGGCCAAAGAGGAGGATGGGTATTTGAGGGGTGTACCTTGACTTTTAAACATCATGGTGGAAAGGTAAATTAGAAAGAGCTAAAGGGGTATATGTAACTTGCATGTGATCAGCAAACTGAAAGATGATATTTACACTGTAATCTGTATAACTCTATTCTTTTGATTGATTATAATAAAGTATATCTTACTATAATCGTATGTGATAAAGATTTTTTAGAGGAATACATTGAATACAGGACATCGAATACCAGATTTGCATCACACCCTTCACTTCGAGACTGGGCTGGAAGTTCAGTAGAACTTACCAGGGCTCCAGAACGTTCGGAGTACTTGAGTTCGTCCCCGAGACACCTCATGGTGAGGTACTGCTCGTGGGAACGTGAGGTCTGAGCTCGGCAAGGGGTCCGTGGCTCACGACAACATTGCCGTGGTGACCCGGTCATGCAGGTTCTTCCTATACAACATACGGAGAATCCGCCCCTTTCTCACCCCCTACTCGACCCAGCTCCTGGTCCAAGCGATGGTTCTGTCCCGCCTGGACTACTGCAATTCCCTCTTGGCTGGCCTCCGCCATCAGACCCCTCCAACTTATCCAGAATGCAGCAGCTCGTCTGGTCTTCAACCTTCCCAAATACTGGGTGTCTCGGTGGCACAGCCTGCAGAGCACTGACCTCATGCTCATTGTGAGCCGCGATGTCAAAAAAAAAAAGGAAAAAAAAGGGTAGCAACTGAAATTGTACTTCCCTCTAGGGTCTTTCAGCGCTCTTAGCCCTGGTTATGGGTATGCACTTTTTTGTACACCGCTCTGGATAAGAGCGTCTGCCAAATGCCATTAATGTAATGTAATGTCTCAGAGAAAAGCGGGTAACCGAATGAGGCTGTATTTCTGAATTTAGAATAAAACTCTATGTCTATTAATGCAAGCAGTTATTTTATCATATGGGCTGTGGCTCTTGCTATATATGGTGCAGTGGTAAAAAGAGAAAAACACAAACCGCTTATCTCTTTAATTGAACAAAAAACTATAGATTACAACCTGTGTGAGACGGGTGCGTGGGGGTTGGACCCAAAATGCACGACTCAGAAACAATAGTAATATAAAGACCCCTCAGGGCCTTATTCGGGACGAATCCCAGGAGAGTAGTCAACACAAGCAAAGTCCATACACGTAGATCCAGCCAAACAAAAAGTAAACAAACAAAAAGCACGGTGCCGAGGGAAGAGGCAAACTCGTAGTCGGTAGACGTGCAGGGAGGTCTGGTAGCAGGGGAGCTGTCGGCGGGGCAGATGAACAGGCGGACGGCAGGCAGAGGCGTAGTCGTGGGCGAAGCGGGAGTCGAAACCATGAAACAATCAGCGAAGCAAAAGTACAAAAGCGGTAGGCGAGGACGTAGTCAAAAAACAAACGATGGTCACAAAACAGAAATCAATAAACAATGGTCGGTAAACAGGCTTGGATCGTAACGTGTAATGAGTAAATGCTCAAGAGTTGCATGGTAAACAGAGGCAGACAATTTCGCAGTGAACAGTAGCGCGACTGGGCTATAAATGCGGGTGTAGACAGGTGTAGACAATTAGTTAGAGCGTAGCAAGGAAATGGAAAACAGGTGCGATGGATGACAAGTTTAACAAGGAGATTAGTAATCGTTAGTAATAAACCTATCCTGCCCTAACATTAGTAAATTAGTAAATGACATGCAGGAGAAACGTAAGGTAACATGAACACATGATTAGTCTTGTTAGTTTCTACCCAATCCTGATCTAGCGTTAGTAGTTTTAGTAAATAGACAAATAGAAACATTAGGGGAGTGAAGGACAGAACGAGAGAGAGAGAGAGAGAGAGAGAAAAGGCGGAACGCAAGGTTTGCGGAAAAACATGTAAAAGTGTATGCATAACAACGACCAGTTAACGTAACAATAAACATAAATCGAAACATAACACAAAGCGAAACTAAGACGATAATCACTCAACATAACCAGGTAATATAATCGTAACGAAACATAACTAGACATGACGAGAAAATAAATCGTAACAAGAAATAAACTAAACAACATGACGAACCTAGACTAACATAATACATGATAAGACACTACGTGACTAAGACGACATGAATAAACATAAATCAACATAAAACATGGTGAGACAGACCTGAAACGTGACACTGTGTTGTTTATTATATCCAGCCTTTAACCTTCATGTTTATCAAGGCTGCCTATAATTCTGTACTGTACCACTCATGGACTGCACTGTATATATACAGTATACATATATCTACAGTGCAGTCCATATGTTGTACACTAGTACAGTTACTGTTCTTTTGGCACTATGGCCAGCTTGTCTGTGGCCAGCTCATAATCAATATAAGGTTGTCCCCTTTAATTTGAGGGGATTTACATCCATATTGGGTGATCCATGTAGGAATGAAATCCCTTTTTATACATAGTACCCCCATTGTAGGGGACCAAAAGTAATTGGGACCACCTTCATTTTCATAATGAGTTTGTAATGTGATACCTTATTGAATGCTTTTTGGAAGGTATACAATATCATAAGCCCTGCTATCATCAAAACACTTGGTAGATTCCTCAGGCATGACCTACCCTTTCAAAAACCATGCTGGCTATCCCTTAGAATGTTATTCTTTTCAATAAATAATTCCAGTTTGTCCCTAATTATAGATTCCAGTATTTTACATGTGATACAAGTTAGACTGATAGGCCTGTAGTTTCCTAGATCCGTATGGTCCCCTTTCTTATATATTGGTATTATATTACCTTGTTTCCAGTCATCCAGTATTTCTAAGGACTGTCTAAAAATACTTGCCAGTGGTTCAAAAATGATCTCACTTAACTCTTTGAGTACCCTTGGGAATATGCCATATGTAATTTATCCAATATTTCTTTATCCCCTATCTCAATATTGGCTAAAACATTGTTAGTATTGAGTATGCCTTCCAACCTACTAGTAACCTCCTCCCTGGTAAAACTCTCAGAAATGTAGACATTTAAGGCCTCTGTCAGGGTTGGGAGGTAGTACCGGTCGTGCTTTATTATTTTCACCTGGCCCTCATTAGTGCCTAGGGTACCTTACCTCCTGAAGCTGTATATAAAGCACTCGCGGACAATCGGTAGACGCTTTGGTGTCACTGTTCACTCTGTCACCAAGCTGGTAAAGCACACGGTAGACTCAGTGATTATATGAGTCAGGTATTGTGCTGGTTTTGGGTTTTTGCATTCATTTAAAAGAAAAAGGGTAAGGAAGGTGTTCTGCTCGCTAGTGTTGTGTAGACTGCGAACGCCTTCCTATAGGTTCTTTTGTTTTTCTCTTTTGTTTTCAAGCTCATGTGAGCCTGTGGGTGAGGGACGTTGTCCCCGGTATGTATTTTGGTTTGTGAGTTTTCCTGAGCTGTGACTCACGGTTCTTTATTTTGCTTACCTAGTCTTTTATACTTGGTTGTACTTTTATTTTGGGATCCCCGGTCTGGGGTTGCAGTGCTCGCCTTTTAGCACTCATTTTGGTTGGGTTATTCGCCCTGGTTTTTAAGGGTTGCTTTATTTTCCTTAGCCGTTTTTTGGGGCTATTTCCTTTATTTGGTCGGAGCTGCCTCCGTATTGTTTTCTGTTTCCTCTACCTTCCGGGGTTTAGTGGCGGACTCGTTCGCGTGCCCGCTTACAAGGGATTACCCTTAGTCGCTCCTGGCTCTCCGCCATTCCTCAACCTCATAGCCTCAGCAATATCTTTATTCTTATACAGCTGTTCTCCTCTGTTATTCTTAATGCACTTGACCTCCTCTTTAATTTCCCTTTTCCTACTGCAGTATTGAAAGAAGCGTTTGGGATTGCATTTAGCATCTTCCGCGATTTTCCTTTCAAATTGCCTTTTGGCTAACCTTAGTTCTTTTTTAACCTTATCACGCATATAAAATAGGGTCACGTTTATGAAGATGCCATTTTTTGTGGAGGGAAAGGTGTCCTCCAAAGGAGTCCTCTATTTAGATCTATTTTTTTGTAAAACATCAATTTTTGGCATAAAATTAAGAACTGTTTTTGCAGATAAGTACCAGTTTCATCGTGCATATTAAAAATGCTATGGTTTTGTTGCAATTGGCTTCACAAACATGCAAGTTGTATGTGATGCCAATTACAGAATATTGGACGCTGTGGTTAAATATCCTTGAAGCACACACGGCAGATGTGAGATTTGCCCCATATTGCATAGCTTACACCAGGCTGTCAATGATTATCAAGCAGGTATACTATAGGCACATTTAAAATAGACAGGCAATCACCATCATTTATAAAGAAATATGTGATGAAATGGATTGGAGCACACAAAAACATTACTTCATTAATAGTCAATAAAACAACAGTCTTTTAACAGGCATACATACAAACACACATGCACACAAAGCAGCGGCCATGCTAGCCAATGGAATATTGCGTTTTTGGGGTGTAGGGTATTCACAAATTCGAATTTTACATGAATTCACTCGCGCACATCAGCCATACATCAGCCAAAGACCAACAATGACAAACACGGATAACCCGTCATCTTACAAGACAGCACCTGATCACATTATGATTATACCTGGCAACGTTGCCACATCGGACATGAAAAAGTTCGCTTTTTAATTAGCTTAGCCGACCATTGGCAGCTAGTTGTGTAGGAGGTAAGACAGAATGCACTTTTTAGAGAGGACAATCTTACTACAGTGCAGCAATACCAGCCTTCTTTTTTACCTTGCGCAGTAAAGTTTTTGATGTTCCATACAAATTACATTTCGACTTCATACAAATTAGGCATTCTTGCTTTGATGGCAATGAGTTCAAAGAAACAGGAGTAAATATTTTATTGAGGTTCGCTTTTGGGTCATGTCTGTAATCTTTAAAAAAAAAAAAGACCCTGGAACATCTGTATTTATAGAATGCAGTATATCCCTTTTCCTGCATTTTGGCTCTCTTTCTCTGTGTGACCTCTGCATACACAAACACACACCATTTATAAAAGAAGATGTGCAGAAATGGATTGTAGCAAGAATTGCACAATACGGAATAGTGTTAATATAGCCTACTTTATAGATGAAATCAGCCTGACGTCACAACAGCAAATAACTTGCTTCTGGGTGGATATGTGAGTTGAGGAATGTGAATAGCAGGCAGTTTTCAGTGTCATTCAACCAAGGTACAAACACGTAAATCCAATGTTGGAATATAAAAATAATTTATGAAAACTGAACAGAATGGTTTTATTGATTTAATTTATATGATGTGGCCTAGCTAGTCTAGCAATACAATCAGCAATACAAGTTTTTGAGTTTGGTTTTTAGTTTCCCCCCTTTGAAACTTATGTTGGGCGTCTCTGTGTCAGCTGTCATTGACTGTGCCAAGCACCTGTCAAAACTGAGACCGCCCTGTAAACGGACTGTAGGATCTGGGTTATCCTCCTTCTAAGAATCGGATTTCATCTATACCACGACACTGAAAAATTACTAACCACCAAGGGCAAATACGGCATTCTCATTGGCCGAAACATGTAAGGCTATTTAAACTGATAGTGTCTGTAAACTACATATAGCGTGCATAATATTAATATTTTTCCTCGCAAAATAATGGCAAGCAATCTATAGATATTTGCATTACAGAAATGCAACTGAACAGAGTAGGCTATGGCTGGCCCTACCCATTTTGAACTGAAGCATAGAAAAACCTCATTATCTTGTGTAGCTGTCAAATCAGCTGACATGTTTTGTTCTTGCAGCCAGTTCTGCAAAACGGAAATGTAGTTTTTTTTTTAAATGTCATTTTCTATATGGTCAACCTGTTCCTCGTGGCTCTTTCTCCCTTGTTTTCTATTTGTTAGGACTGTCTAGCTATTCTCGGCCCATGCATCACAATTGCCAAAAAATATTAAATTATTAGGGACTTCACGCTTTATGTAGTTTACAGAAAATATCAGTCTACTGAATAGCCTGAATGACACATTTTGGCCACTGAGAATGCCGTATTTGCCCTAGGTGGTCGGTAATTTTTCAGAAAGAGCTGCAAAAAAGAGTAGCAGACACAGGTCTAGCTGTTCACAGGACAAAAATACAACGTACTTTCAATGACAAAGCCCTACATGGCAGAGTTGCCGGAAAGAATGACCTCAACACAAAATAAACGTCTGACTGACGAAACCAAAATTGAACTTTTTGGCCACCACCAGAGAAGGTATGTTTGGAGAAAAAAGGGTGAAGCCTTTGTGCAGAAGAACACCTTGCTGACTGTGATGCATGGAGGTAGATCCATTATGCCTTGGAGTTGTGTGGCAGCTGGGGGCACAGGAAGTATTGAGTGGAAGGAGGAATGGATTCCAACAAATATCAAGAAATTCTAGAGGCTAATGTTTTAAGATCTCAAACATGCAAGGAGGCTAAATAATATTTCTGAGCTAAAGGTGTTCTGCCAGGAAGAATGGGGAAAAATTGGAAGACTCTTAGCTGGCTACAGGAATCATTTGCAAGATGCTATAATTGACCGTGGAGGAGTTCTAACTGACAGGGTTCCCAAACTTTTGCACAGGGCCTTTTTCCTTTTTTTTATTATTTTGAAACTGAAAAAAAAAAAAAAAAAAAAAAGTTATTTTGCTTTAAAATGTGAAGAAATGTGTCATTTAGAGGTCAGGTTCGCTTCTGTTCACTTAGATATCAATTGTAAAAGGCTTTTTGACCAGGGGTGTCCACGTTTTTTCACACTACTGTAAATAAGTAAATCCTCTTAAGCAATGTACATTTCACTGACCCTTTTCACAATTTTGCACAGAAAGATTTTACTTCTTTTTTTTGCCACTCACCACTGTGACATTAACTGCCTGCTAAGTGCATATTTGGCCACCAGCCCTTTATTTTGCCGCTATGAATTAATTAGGGATATGACCATCTGAGCGTATCTTTCTGCGCCCTGCGCAGAAAATGCATTACAGCACCATGCATCATCAGTGCCCTCGCCTTTGATATACGCAAACATCTGGAACACCAGACAAGCTCCCTTCCTGCAACATAAATTAGACACCATTCCCCAACTCTATTTTGCCTTTATGGGAGCCAAGGTAACTTTGTTAGGGCCTCCTGAGACATTCCATCTGTGATGAGACAAATCCTTCTTTTTACCAACACAGGAAAGTAAAGCATCTTTTTTCCTCTTCCATATTTGATTAATTGCTCATTCACATATTCGCCAAGGTGACAAATACCATGAAATCTTGATTATGCAAGTTTAGCTGTGAGCTGTTCCATCATGAACTAACTTTCAGGAAAAGATGTGGCCTTGCATATGAAAATGTTCACATGCAAGGAATACTTTCTAGGCTGATGTGAGCATAACCATTACTTATACAGTACACATGCTCCTGTTTGGAGTGTTGTTGCTTTGCTACTTATTCATTTGTTAACTTCTACTTGATGTGATACAATCAGTCAGAAACTCAACCTTTTCATTAACACATTTTATGCCCCCTTCCTGATTTCCTCTATTACTACATATTTTTCACACTGTGAATGGTGTTCAACTATTCAAGTACTATTTCATTTGTTTTAAAAAGTTATCAAACAATAAGTAATTGCCCATTTCAACTTAATAGCTGGTTGCACCAAATTTAGCAGCAATAATTGCAGCCAAACCCTTCAAATAATTTGATGTCTTTCACATTACTGTGGAGAAATTGGAGCCCACTTTTATTCAGAACTTTATGCAGAACACAAATATTGGGCTCAACTCAGGACTTTGACTAGGGCACATTTTTTTTTTGTTCTGCCATTCAGATATGGAATTGCCTTGTGTGGGTCATTGTCTTTTTGAAAAACCAATTACGTACAGTTTCATCTCACGGACAAATGACTGGACATCTCCTTAAGAATTTTCTGGTACAGAGCAAAATTCCTTCAATGGTTCCATCAATAATGGCAAGTCAGCAAAGCATGCCCACACCATTACACTACCATTACTGCTTGTCTTTTCATATGACATTCTTACTGTAAAATGCCATGGATTGCTTTACGCCAGACATAATAGGACCTGTATTGTCTAAAAAGTCATGCTTTTGACTCATATCTGTCCATGGAACATTATCCCAACAGGCTAGAGGATTATCCAGGCGTTTTTTTGAAAATGTGAGATGAACATTGTTTTTTCTCTTGGTAAGTAGTGATTTCCGAATATATATTCTCCCATGAATCCCACCATACTTTCTTATTGTGGAGTCATGAACACTGACCTTAGCTGAGGTGAGTGTTCTCTGGATGCTCTTCTGGAATATTTTGTGACTTCCTGAATTAGTTGTTGCTGTGCCCTGGCAGGCTGTGGTTTGATGGAGTCTTAGAAATCGTTTTGGAAGAGCCTGTTAAAAGCCTTTACTTGATCACAATGACGATGCTGCGGCAGGACATGGAACGAGCAGTTTGTGCTGGATAATTAAAGCAGTTCTGCAAGGAAGAGTAGATTCAAATTTCTTAACCATGATGGAAAAGACTGATATAGAATTATAGAAAGGGTTTGGTTGCAATTATTGCGGCAAAAGGTGGTACAACCAGTTATTAAATTTAGAGGGGCAATTACATTTTTACACTGATTTGTGTGTTTGATAACTTTTTAATCAGTCATTTAAAAATGTGCAGTGTGACAAATAAACAAATATAAACAATCAGGAAGGGGGAAAATACTTTATTTGTAAAAGTTGCTCTGGATAAGAACATCTGCTATATGACTATCCATAGATACAGTGCAACTTGCTGAAAAGCATGATTCCAGATAATCAAGTAGTTTAGTTTAATTTCAAATGGAGTGTATGAATACTTTTACATTAATGGAGAGCTGACAATGAAATAGCTCGTTTGTACGTGTATTCATTTTCCCAGATATATGTTTACACTGGAATACATTTGTATGTCCATCATTCATTTAAAGAGCTTCCTGTTTATCATTGAAGATTATGGAAAATAAAACAATCTCAATAAAAATGTTTGAGGTATATTAGCGGACAACAGTGTGTGCCAGTTCCTCAGAAAACAAGTCAAACACATAATCCAGTCAGAATTTAAATGAAATAATTTCATTATGCAGGGATACTTTTTTTATGTGAATATATTTATCCATTTACTGTATATATTATTCAAACAGTGACAGGTTGTGTGAAACTAGATTTTCAATGCATTTTAATAGGTTGGAATCTGTCTGGGGGTGCACGCATTTCTTTTTGTTTGTAGGACAATAAATGTATTGAAATTTTGGCCTCATTTCTTTCCCCTACTTAACATGATGGAGCCATACCTTGACTATAAAATTAGCCTGACCTATTATGTCTATGGAAGCTGCTGTTGATGCAGCAATGCAGTTTCATACCTGCATATGGATAACCTGGATAACAGGTCTGATTTTTCACTTAAATGCACCTTGCATGCGTGAAAATATCTGGTTAAGTGATGATGACAAGTACATCTATAGCAGAGGCAAATATCAACCCAGCAGGCATATAATCATGTATAACAATGATGGGCAGGCATAGCTGCTTATTATGGCTTAAAACATGTTCTACTTTCATTATTTAATGTGTTTTTATTGGGTGCTGAATCCTTAAATAATATACATATTCATGAGAGGCACTGGAGACTGGACACGTAAAACTGAATTGGCAGTACCAGAGTTGGTAATTAAAATCAGACATTTATAACATTTATATTTATAACAAGTGCCCTAGCAAATGCAAACCAACACCATAACATCATAGAGCCACCACCGTATTAACTGCTTTTTGGTATAAGTTTCCTTCTCTTATACTCTTGAGAATTAATATAATTTTTAACTTCGAGAAATTGGACCATAAGTAGTGACATAATAATTATGAATTATAAGTATTAATATAGTGGCGGCATGGATGGTGCAGTGGGTAGCACTACCGCCTCACAGCAAGGAGGTCCTGGGTTCAAATCCTGGTCGGCCGGGGCCTCTCTGTGCAGAGTTTGCATGTTCTCCCAGTGTTTGCGTGGGTTTCCTCCGGGTACTCCAGTTTCCTCCCACAGTCCAAAGACATGCAGGTTAGGCTGATTGGAGAGTCGACCTGTCCAGGGTATATTCCTGTCTTTCACCCGATGTATGCTGGGATAGGCTCCAGCCCCCCTGCGACCATGTTCAGGATAAGCGGGTTAAGATAATGGATGGATGGGAAGTATTAATATAATAATATAAAATAGCATAGTTAGCATTTTCATGCTAGTTTTAAAATACAATTTTAATTACTAAACTGTTTGATTTATTATATATTTAATAAAGTTGTCATGAATTTGTCAAGAATTCTATTATTTGCAACTGTCTCTATTTCTCAACACATTCTAAGCATCTGAATGATGTTTTACGTGCTTGCTTCAAAATAATTTATTAAAAGCTTAAATTTCTCAAATCTCCAGACACATTCTCTTTAATTTATATTCCATCAGTAATTTGGTTGGAAAACAGATAGCACACCAAATAAATATATATATTTTCCCAAACAACAATAGGTCAGAAGGGTCACCATGTCTTGCCCTTTGCCCTTTGCCCTTTTAATTAGGAATACCTCTTTTCATTGAAGCCACAATTGTCGTGAGCTTCAGTATCAGAAGCAGGAACTAGACAAATGTTAACTGCTAAAAAGCTACCCTGTGATAAGGTGAATTTAAACACATTTGTTGCTATAACTACTTCATAATATTGAAGAGTACAAAATGTAAATAGAAAGATCGTCTCTAGTCTGTATTCATAAACAGAGGAGGGACAGTGTCTCCATACAAGAGCATTGGGCAGCTCACATAGTTAAAGGCAGCAACATTTAATTTTACTTTTTGCACATGAGTTGGTAATGTAAAGACTGGATCATTCAGCATTACTCACAATACATGCCATGTATGTATCTCCAGCAGCAGCCTGGTGTCATGTCATTTCTGTCACTATGGTCAGACACCAACAATCTACATGCACTGTACACCAGTTCAAACATTTTGGGGACAGATCACCACTACATTAACTCAAATCCAGGGCATCAGCATCCCACTCTCCCCTGAAATCTGCCTACTTAGTCACCCTCTTTACCTAAATCTCACCCCCAGTCCACACTGCTCATTACTGCTCCAGTCATTGGCAAAAAAATAATCTTACAAAATTGGCCAAACAAAAACAATGTTTCTGTAGCACAATTGTACAATCTTATGATCGCCTACATTACATATGGGGTGACGTTAGCCCCCAGTTAGACAATGTACAATGGGGGGACACAAATGTAAATATACCTTTGAAATTGAATACATATTGAATTACAATGAAGATGTCCCCCAAACAAGGGTGGTGGTGGGGCAAAGAGAAAAAAAAAAATTTTTGAGCCAAGGAATTTCAAGTATCAGTTAAAAACATTCCATTCCAAAAGTTCTTATTTATGTGAGAAAAAGTTATACAAGTTAATGAGTATATATTATTTCAAGAAATTGACCAAATCAGCATTTCAACTATTGACCACATCCTCTGATGTGTAAAACTCCAACTGTGTGATCAACTGCAAGAATTCCCCAAGCCAGAGAACAGGGGGGGGGGGGGGGGGGGGGGTGTACGACAAAGCAAGATTACTGGGTTAGCGAGCTAACCTTAGCTCTAACCCTGGGTTTTCGTTACTGTGAAGCTTATTTACTCATGTATGCTGCATGGTTAACCTGGTCCAGGGCAGGTTATCGTTCAGGCTATCGGCTCGAAACATAGAAAAGCACCACCCTTTGACCAATCAAATCCTTGGCAATGGGCTTCTCTTGAGACGGGTGCGTGGGGATTGGACCCAAAATGCACAACTCAGAAACAATAGGATAAAGTCCCGTCAGGGCTTTATTCGGGACGAATCCCAGGAGCGTAGTCAAAACAAGCAAAGTCCATACACGTAGATCCAGCCAAACAAACGATAAACAAACAAAAAGCACGGTGCCGATGGAAGAGGCAAACTCTTAGTCGGTAGACGTGCAGGGAGGTCCGGTAGCAGGAGAGCTGTCAGCGGGGCAGAAGTACAGGTGGATGGCAGGCAGGGTCGTAGTCGAGGGCGATGCAGAAGTCGAAACCATAAAACAATCAGCGAGGCAAAGGTACAAAACGGTAAGCGAGGACGTGGTCAAAAACAAACGATGGTAAACAAAACAGAAATCAATAAACGATGGTCGGTAAACAGGCTTGGATCTTAACGCGTAATCAATGACAGTAATGCTCAAGAGTTGCTTTGGCGTACAAGAGGCCGTCAATTTCACGCAGAACAGTAGTGCGACTGGGCTATAAATGCAGGTGTAGACAGGTGTAGACAATTAGTTAGAGAGCAGCAAGGGAATGGAAAACAGGTGCGATGGATGACAAGTTTAACAAGGTAATTAGTAATCGTTAGTAATAAACCTATCCTGCCCTAGCATTAGTAAATTAGTAAATTACATGCACGAGAAACGTAAGGTAACATGAACACATGATTAGTTTGTTAGTTTTACCCAATCCTGATCTAGCGTTAGTAGTTTTAGTAAATAGACAAATGGAAACAATTAGGGTGTGAGTGACAGAAAGAGAGAGAGAGAAAGCCGGAACGCAAGGTTTGCGGAAAGACATGTAAAAGTGTATGTTTAAACAACAACCAGTCAGCGTAACAATTAACATAAATCAAAACATAACACTAAACGAACTAAGACGATAACCACTCAACATAACAAGGTAAAATAATCGTAACTAAACATAACTAGACATGACAAGAAAATAAATCGTAACAAGAAATAAACTAAACAACATGACGAACCTAGACTAACATAATACATGATAAGACAATACGTGACTAAGACAAATGATAAAACATAAAAACAAGGCAAGACCGACCTGAAACGTGACATCTCTCCAGGACGTTCCCGTATAATTCAGGGGTATTTTTGCTTTGCAGAGACTGAATGAATTGCCTGGCTTTCTTGAAACATGTGAGTCAATATCAGATGGGCTGTAATTCTTTAAGTTTAAGAATAAACTTTGGTGTGGGTTTAAAAGTAGACATATTTTACATGGGCTATCTTGTATCAAGTATAAGTTTCTAGAATGTGTAGCATAATTTCGGTCGTAGAAATACACTGTAAAAAATTCTAATTCGTGAGATTGTCGAATTATTCGTTAAGAGTGGTATGATAGCCTAAATAAACAAACAAATTTCCACTAGCCTATTAGTATTTTTGCAGCCCTTGTCCCTGGCTTTGTTAGAGGAATCAGGGTTACTTTTTGCAATTGATACTTTTTATTTTATTTTATGTTCTTCGTATCCATTATATTCGTTCATATCAGTATCTTGCTCTGGTGAGAAATACGCCTATGGCCCATGCTGCACTGCTGTAGGCTCATTTTTGCATACTCCGCCACTTTTACGTGAATGCGCACAGCTCTTGGTTGACAGCCTGTGTTCACTTAGCAAGTTGGCAACCATCTGTGTAGTAATGATGGAGCACAAATGCAGTTGTTTTGTGAAGCCAGGGTATGCAAATAAACTCTGGGTATGTTAAGCTCCCTTCGTGGGAAAATAAAAATAAGTCAGAGTTATCTAGATTTCTGGGGCTTTACCAATGCTGCCAGTGTACACTCTTCATCAGATCATCAGCACCATATTTTTCCACCGTCCTATTATGGTCCTACTCATTCTCCTGTTGGGAAACTTCATCTGGACTTGATATTCAACAGATAACAAGGGTCTTGAAACATTTGAGGCGAGAATTGAGCAATTCAGTTGCTGAATCTTGATTCATATTTGATCTGAAACGGCCAGTTTGAAAGTGAGCTAAGATGAGCTGTGCTGACATGCACTGCAAACCTCTCTATAGAAAATGAATGGAATGCATTGTTTGAATAATTCTTACAGCAGGGACAACTCGTAAATTTGGTTCATACCAATGAAGAAATTGTAAATATGATGAAATTGGTGAATGCACCAGGTTCTCTTAAATCACCCTTACAAGCAATTTTTATTAATCCAATTTTTCCCCTTTTCTCCCAATTTGGTAGCCAACTGTACCCGATCTAATCTAGTGTTAGCTGGGGATACACTGCTTATGACCCCGTCCCTTCAACGGCCCAGAGGGAGAACAACATGCTTTCTTCAAGCCGTCTCATCTCACAGCCTGTGACCGTAATTCCAAGGTGCATGCACGCGGTGATCCCTACTAGTCCCTGCTGAGTCCCTACCTTGGAACAGCGAGGCAACTTATGCCGCTCCATGAGAGCCGGCCAAACTCAGCATTTGACAGGACTGGGAATCAAAGCCCTGTCCTCGGTGTGCAACTGTAATAAACTGATGCCTGCATCAAGGTCTGTTACATTGGCTGTGCGCCACCGCAGCTCAGTCCAACAACTGCTAGCATGCCACCTGCTGCCAGAGCTTTTCTCCAGACTATGACATGTTTTCTGGTTGCCATATCACTGGTAAAGTTCGTATGAATGAGATTTTGACATGTAGCTCTTCACCAAGAAGATGTACAGTGTGTTATACCTTTTAGGAATTGGTGTTTGTTTTCATTACCATGAAAAGGGGACCATGGGCTTTGTCGATTCTGGTGTTCTGAGTATACATTGAAAACACTCGGATTGAAACAACCATTTGGGGATGACATTATATACCACTTTCAATAACAATATATGCAAAGCAAAGCAAATGATTTATGTTGTTATTTAATTATATTGTAGCATTCAAAAATCACCAAAATCTCCCTTGTGCTTACTCTGCCTGAGAAATATTTTTATATAGGCATACAAGGATGTGTAGACAGGCTATGCAAGGTAGGGGAAAGTGAGGTTGTCAAATGGGTAAGCTGCCACACTGTACATTCCTCCAACACTAGAAGCAGTACCTCAAAAATGTAATAGCTATTTTGTGTGACTTCATGTTCTGAGGTCATCTTCCTGTTTAAATGTAATGTAATTCAATTTAAAATAACAACTTTTTTTACTGGTATGAATGGTCAAAATTATATTTTTGTACTGAGTAGAGGAGAGAATAAAAAGTATTTTGATACTTTAGTTGCAGTCCTATGTTAAGCTAACGTTGAGATACAGCCAACATTAGCGCACACAGTTTGGGGAAAGTTGTCTCAATGATTTTGGGGCAAGTTGTTACATGTGTCTATGTGTCACTATAATTTGACGTATAGAACTTGCTCAGAACTCATTGTGACATTGTGTAATCAGCAAATTGGTTCTTATAAGAGTAGTAATGCTTTTCTAAATGGACCATTCTATATACATATAGTTGAGCAGCACACATATCCCTGGACAGACAGTCTGACTATGACATTGTACCCAAGGCCAGCCAATTTATATGTGCCAGAACTGTGAATCTGACTCCGAAGAGTCATATTAGTCAGATATATAGACTACAACTGCCACATGCTTCAGTATTCTGCTGTTGTTCATCATAGAGATCATTGATGTTCTGCCATGGTTAGTCATGGGAATTGTTGATGGTCGCAGAGGTTCACCATTACCAGATGCAAACAGTCCAAATGAAGGACAAACAGTAAGATTTTGCGGGACAATGTGGGACAGATTGATAATTTATAAGTTTATAATTTATAAATGCGAAATGTATATATCTTTGATATTTGTCTGGGAAAATGACAGAGCTAGCATGCTACACAGTAGACTGCCCTGTATGAATGAGAGCAGTGCACAGTCAGGTCAGAAGTGAACACCGTGGACACTGAAGCTATAACCGAGATCGGCAAAACATTGCTTTCCTCCAGCTTTGGACCTCTGACATGGTAGAACTTAAGCATGTTTACATGACACATACGGGACTGACGTCTGCGGACAGGAGTGCAAATGACATAGTTAGTGTCACTTTGCTTCTCCTCCACAGTGTAAGGCCCTGAGAAGCGAGCACACAGACAGCGTAGAACCTTGAATGAGCAGTAAGGCCAGCACCTGATCTCCAACACCAAATGATCATCAACAGGCCCTTTTCCACAAAATAAGCTACTGGCCTGTCTCACGCAGCTTCAGGGGTGACAGCAGAATTAAAACAATAGGTCAGAGATGGATCTGTTCTGAGCGACAATAAGCTGTTTGTGTGTGACTCGCAGCTTAATCGAAGGCATATGCACAGACAATGGTTTCTTCTTCACGATTTTAGTTGGGGACTAGAGTATCGCTAGTGAACGGAGAGGCTAGGATGGAGTCTGATAAATTTACCTGTTCACCATATTTAGATGCTCATGCTCGGGTAAACACACAGTCAGGGGGAGATATTGAGACCTCTGGCGTAGCATGCATCTCGGGGTGTTTCAAAATCAGCACTTTACCACCTGCGATATCATTCCCCATAGTGTCTATCCCAGGGACAGGCAGAGCAGAGCACACGGCTATGTTAAATCAGCCGGAAATTAAAAGTACAATAAGTAAAGTTTTTGTGTTAAAACATGGTTACAAGACCATTGTAAATACATTCCTATCATTGAAAAAGGCTCACTGGCACTGACCCACCCTCTGCGTGTGTTTATAAGGGTTTCAAAGTGTACATTAGTCAGGCCCTCAAATGTATCAAAACATTGTACAGCTTTACAGCAATTAAAGCTCATTGGTTGAAAAATGTTTCCAACTGCCACAGCCAGTGGCATGCTTATTCTGATTGTTTGTGTCGCTGTCCAAATTGCAGTCCAGACAAGCAATCACTGAAACTCTGTGTATTATTGCTTATTATCCAACTATATAATATCCACTTGCGATAAAATATAGGCAATACGAACATAGTAGCGATTGCGCAAGCATTGTGCTTCATGTGGATATTTGTACATTTGAGAACCTAACTAGTAATCGCTCATTTGCTTGTTATAGCGAGCTGGTATTGTTTTCTAACTAGATAAGCAATAGTATACAGTTTCAGTGTTTCAGTTGTCGCTTGTCTGGAGTGCAATTTGGGCAGCCATACTTTTCTGTTTACGTGTTCAATAATCGGTAACAGTAAGTGCATAATTTTAACCAGGTGTGCTGGTATCACTGCGGGCCGTCCACTAGACGCGGTAAAGTAAATTTGTAATTGCTATTTTGAACAGCAGAGGTTAGGGCTGGAGCTAGTTTGTTTTTATCGCTGTGTTAATCACTGAAACTGGTTGCATACCTGTCAAGTGATTGAACGTTTGTTTTAAATAGCACTGGAATTTGTCAGTAGATTAGCCTTGATTTGATATTCCTTGTTAACGATTGTAGGCAATTGAAATAGGTGTGCTCAGAGCTACGTTTGCGTCCCAGTTTGTTATGTTATGTTTCACCCCATCCCAGTCTGCTCTCTCCCTCTAAGACACCCCCTGCTACGTAGGCCTCCACGGCGTCGGAACCCCTCCAACCTCAACTACCCCCCGCTGACCCCCTGTGAGGACTATGCATTCTCTTCCGCTGTCACTGCCGCCAAAGTAAAATACTTTCAAACACAAATTCAGAACTCCACTTCTAACCCCGGGAAACTGTTCTCCATTTTCTCCTCTCTCCTCAGCGCACCGCCTCCTCCACCTCAGTCCTCCTTCGCTGCTGATGACTTTGCAGATTTTTTCGATGAGAAGGTCACAGACATCCGCAGATCCTTTACAACCACCGCCCCCTCTCTGTGCCCTTCCCCCCCTCTAGGCCCATCCCTTCCTTTTCTACTTTCTCCCCCCTTACAGACTCTGATGTTTCTCAACTCCTGCTCTCCCACCGCCCTACAACCTGTGCCCTTGACCTTATCCCCTCTTCTCTTCCCCAGACTATCACACCTGACATTCTCCCATTTGTCACCTCCCTTGTTAACTCCTCCATGTCTTCTGGCTGTTTTCCAGCATCCTCCAAGAGGACCCACATCACCCCGCTACTAAAAAAGCCTACTCTGGATCCCTTCATCATCCAGAACTACCGCCCGGTATCTCTTCTTCCTTTTCTATCTAAAACCATAGAACGAGCCGCTTCTAGTCAACTTTCTTCTTTCTTTTCTAACAACAACCTGCTAGACCCCAATCAATCTGGCTTCAGATCTGGCCACTCGACAGAGACCGCGCTCCTCTCCGTCAGTGAATCACTCCATGCCGCACGAGCAGCCTCCCTCTCCTCTGTCCTCATTCTTCTAGATCTCTCTGCTGCCTTCGACACTGTGGATCACTCCATTCTCCTGTCCGCCCTGTCAGCAATGGGCATCTGTGGCACAGCCCTGGACTGGATTGAGTCCTACCTCTCTGGTCGCTCCTTCCAGGTTGCCTGGGCTGGTACGATATCGACACCTCGGCCCTTTGCCACAGGAGTTCCCCAGGGCTCAGTCCTAGGCCCGCTTCTTTTTTCTCTTTACACTCGTTCCCTTGGCCCTGTTATCACTGCACATGGTCTATCTTACCACTGCCATGCGGACAATACCCAACTCTTCATCTCATTCCCACCATCTGATACACAGGTTTCAGCCTGTATCTCCGCTTGCCTGAGTGCCATCCAGAGCTGGATGGACAACCACCTTCTAAAGCTCAACCCAGGCAAGACTGAAATGATATTCATCCCTGCCATTACCTCTCCCCATCTGGATCTCTCCATTTCCCTAGGGGATACTACACTTACGCCATCACCCAGTGCAAGGAACCTCGGTGTGGTGATGGACAGCAGACTGTCCCTCTCCGAGAACATTGCGGCGGTGACCCAGTCATGCAGGTTCTTCCTATACAACATACAGAGAATCCGCCCCTTTTTCACCCCATACTCGACCCAGCTCCTGGTCCAAGCGATGGTTCTGTCCCACCTGGACTACTGCAATTCCCTCTTGGCTGGTCTCCCAGCATCCGCCATCAAACCCCTCCAACTTCCAACATCCAGAATGCAGCAGCCCGTCTGGTCTTCAACCTTCCCAAATACTCACACGTCACCCCACTGCTTACTTCCCTCCACTGGCTGCCTGTCATGGCTTGCATCAAATTCAAAACATTGGTGCTAGCCTTCCAAGCAGTTAAGAGGTCTTCCCCAGCTTACCTACAAAAAATCATCAGACCCTACACCCCTGCCAGACCTTTGTTCAGCCTCCACAGGCCGCTTGGCACCTCCCCCTCTCCGAACCTCCACCTCACGCTCACGACTACTGTCTGTTCTGGCTCCACGGTGGTGGAACGAACTCCCCGTTGAGGTCAGAACTGTAGAATCTCTTCCCACCTTCAAGCGCAAACTGAAGACGGGTAAACTCATAAGCAAAGATCACCGCCTCATTTAAAGAAGAAACCTTTTGCTCATTTAGATACACTACACTACACAACCAACTCATAAACACAGAGCAGCCTTCACCAGTTCATAATCTAAACTGTCGGCAAGCAATGAAGTAACCACTGCATCTTGCGCTTTACCCAACAATTTACACTGTAGTAAAGTGGTCAAAAAAATTTTTTTGGCCAGATAAGTGCAGTAGCAAGGCGCTCAAATGTGTTAAAATAGGTGTCCACCTCTGTCTCCTGAAAGGTGGGGGGGCTATGTGTCTCTGCACATCATAGTGGTCAGAAAGTAGTGCGGGCTGTAACAGCAGCGTTCTTCAACTCGATCTCCAGTGTGCGTATGGCTATCCTATGCTCAAACTTCAGTTTCTGAGCCCTTTCTAGTGCCTCTCGGGCTTCCTGTCTCTCAATGGCTTCTCGTTCTAGTTGAAGGCGGACCAAAATAATTTTCAACCTCGCCTCAACCTCGCCTCAATCATCGACCCCTGCTTCAGCTCCGGTTGGACGGCAGGGAAAAATAGGGAACACAAAGCTTTAAGTAGAAATGGATCCATAGAACACTGACTGTATCACAAAGCAAGATTAGCTACTGAGTTAGTTTAGTAATCTGGAATCTGAAACATATGAAACTCAATGAAATTATTCAGCTATCCTAATCAGTAATCATGCTTCGTGATACAGGCCCCTGGACTTTCCTGTGAGATTCATATGTACTGCAGACCTTCAAGTCATAAACTGAAACTAAATATGCCAAAAGATGCAGAAGGCTCTCTGAGCATCGTCTGGGACTCACTTCATGCAGGAATCTGTCTTTTTCCATTCTTGTAACTGCATGTTATTTTCTTTGTGCTAATATCCATCTTGAGATATTGCTGGCTAGCTTCGACTATAGGCCTTGTTTATATTTTTTGACAGAAAAGTGTGTTAATTAAGACCAATCGAACTGATAAGGTAACATGCATATGAGAGGAGAAGCGAGTGCACGAGCTAGGAAGATTAGATAGCAGAGACGTCCAAGCAGCAGATAATAATAATCAAAATCGATCATTTAAGTGGAAAAACATATACTTTTTGCCTTGGTCCCTTTGACCTTTTTGGTGGGACAACCTGGTCACCCAATTCCCCACTGATAATAATGGGGGTACCAGCAATTGCGTTTGGGGGGCAAAGCATTTCACCGCTTTTCATGTACAGGAATTTGAAATCCCTCTCTGCCATCTTAATTGCAGCAGATGCAGTGGTGTTGTCTACACTAAAGTGTCCCCAAAAAGGGTCTAACTATGTTACTGCCTTTATTATTATCATATTAATTAACTTTGGTATTGCAATAAGCTATTATATCTATATCTGTACTCTATCATACCATAACTTAGAGAAGTCTTGGTTCATGCCATGGGGTACCAAAGATAATTTTCAATAATTTCAATAATAGAGCATCATGTTTACCACCTCTATGGTGTGATGGAATCCTTTCTATACCTAAAAAAAACGTAATCTGCAGGGAAAGTGATTAGCCAATTGAAAATGTTGTGAAACAGACGATTTATCATCACATCTGTGAATAGCGCTCAATAATTCTTGTCTGTACAGGGTGTGTGCATTTGGCAATATACACTCAGTGAGCACTTTATTAGGTATTTATTAGATTTATTTTTTAGACTTCTACTGCTGTAGCCTATCCACTTAGTTATGATGCAGTGTATGTTCAGAGATGCTGCATACCACTGTTGTAATGTGTGGTTATTTGCGTTACTGTCACCTTCCAGCCAGCTTTGACCTGTCTGATCATTCTCTTCTGACGCCTTTTATTAACAATGCATTTCTGTCTGCAGAACTTCTGCTCACTGGATTATTATTATTAACCTGAGGAACACTTGCATGATGCGTAAACTTGATCATTAAAATAATTCATATACAAAAATAGAATAAAAAATCATCAATCGATCCATTATAAATCACAAAACAAATCGTCAATAAACCTTTTAAATAAGACTAGATTCTGTGAAAATGGGTGTTCCAAATAGCCAAGATAATCAGGGGCAATAGTTGCACCCATGGTTGTACCCTCATTTTGTAAATAAAAAGAATCCTCAAATAAAAAGTTTTTTTTGGTAAGGATAAAACAGGCCATACTTTACAGTCACTAAACATTCAAGAAGTAGCTAAAATAACATTCGAACCAAGGTCTTCTAGTGCAGAACGACACTGAAGAAAATTACAAGTATCACCGAGATAGGTAGGAAGAGAAGTGACTATTGGCCTTAGAACAAAATCAACAAAATAGAGAGAGGGTCTGTTAAACTGTTCTTGCCAGCTGCAATTGGTTGTCCGGGAAGAGGACTCAAATTTTTATGGACCTTGGGCGAAATATAAAATATAGGTTTAGTAGGGGATGAGTTATGAGTTAGTTAAATACTGTAACTCCTTACATGTAATAGTATAGTGGGCCATATGACAAAGGTTTATAGAAAGTAGTGTCCTTAGCAACTATCCTGCTAAGTGGCCATCAGCCCAGTCTGTGAGAGACTTTTGAATATTGGCAATGTACTCAAACTTGCCAATGTAGTTTGAGACTCATCAAAAAGCGTATAGTCAGATCTCTTTATTTATAGCACACACATACTGTATTGTTAATTGGCAATCAGCTTAATATGACTTGCGTGTGTAGCTGCCTTTGTGATTTAGTTACTTCAATGCAACTTCAATTTCATCCAACCCTTGTGCATATACACTCAGAGACCACTTTATTAGGTAGATCCTGTACACCAGCTTGTTAATGCAAATATTTAATCAGCCAATCATGTGGCAGCAAATAAATGCATAAAAGCATGCAGACGTGGTCAAGAGGTTCAGCTGTTTTTCAGACCAAATGTCAGAATGGGGAAGAAATGTGATCTTTGACTTTAAAAAAAAAAATTTACGCTGATTGTTGGTGCCAGACAGAAAATCTCCTGGAATTTTCACATACAACAGTCTCTAGTTTGCAGAGAATGGTGCAAAAAAAAGAAAAGAAAATCCAGTGAGCAGCAGTTCTGCTGGCAAAAAAACATTGTATGAGAGAGGTCAGAGGACAAGGGCCAGACTGGTCAAAGCTGACAAGAAGGTGACAGTAACACAAATAACCATGCATTACAACAGTGGTATGTTGAAGAGCATCTCTGAACACGTCAAACCTCTGAGTGGATAGGCTACACCAGCAGAAGACCAATAAATCTAAAACCTAAAACCTAAAGTCTAAGTACTCACTAAGTGTACATACACAGAGCTAAAGGCAGAAAGGTATTTCTGCTATTTTCTGCAAATCTTGATCTTGTGCATGGGAGCCAATCCTTAATATTTTAAGAGCTGACATGACATGTGGCTCCTTCCTTGAGAGCCATCCTCTCAAACCCATGGCCTCTGAGTGGCATTGCATGCTGTTTATTTATTTATGCCAGTGAAGAGTACATTGTGCCTCTACTATTTCTGAACATGTGAAAACATGGGAGTGCAACGACCTTTATGCTTGAGAAGTACAGCATAGTACTGAGAGAAATGGCTTCCACACACAATATATACAGTGGGCGTTATATTTATATTTATAGAGTCCAAGTCAAGGTCTGGAAGACCAAGAAAGATTTCAGATAGAATGGCCCAAGACCTGGTGAGAAATGCTCAGAAGAACCCACACATCACTGCAAAAAATAGTAGCAAACACAGGTCTCGCTGTTCACTGGACAGCAATACAACATACGTTAAACAACAGAGTTGCCAGAAAGAACAACCTCTACACAAAATTAAGCTTCTATAGTATGCAAAAGAAAACACAGAGAAGCCTGAAGCCTGGAACACTGTGTTTTGAGCCGACAAAATTAGGCCACCACCAAAGAAGGTGTGTTTGGAGAAAAAATGGTGAAGCTTTTGTAGAGAAGAACACCTTGCCATCCATTATGCTTTGGGGATGTGAGGCAGCTGGGGGCACAGAAAATATTGTGTGAGTGGAAAGAAGAATGGATTCCACCAAATATCAGGAAATGATAGAGGCTAACGTTCAAAGGTCCTTTGAAGTCGAAGAGAGTTTGGGTATTCTAGCAAGACAATGATCCAAAGCAAACTTCAAAATCAACCATGAAGTTCCTCTAGGAAAGACCGATGAAGGTTTTGGAATGGCCACCTCAGTCCCGTACATGCATGGAGGCTGAAATATATTTCTGAGCTAGAGGTGTAAGACTCTTAGCTGGCTACAGGAAGCATTTACAAGCTGTTATAGGGTTCCCAAACCTTTGCACAGGGCCTTTTTCCTCTTTTGATTATTTTCAAACTGTAAAAGATTTGAATAAAAGTAAAGAAATGTGTTATGTTTAACATACCATTTAGAGGTCAGGTTCACTTCTGGTTACTTTGACTTTTTGACCAGGGGTGCCCAAATGTCTGCAGTTTTATTTCAATACATGTACTTGTCGGGAGCGGGAAAAGCACCAGCTGACTCCCACCCCCTCCACGGGTTCCTATTGTTCTTATGCAGAACCCACCCACCACAAGGAGCTCAGGACGAAGCAGGTAAAGGGCAAAAAGCTTTATTTTATTTATTTCAAAAAACACAGAGCACGCCACAACTCGCACCAACTCGCCCGTTGCTTTTTCGCCGCGTGGAAGACTCAGTTTCCTCCGCCCTCGTCAGGGTGAGTGTAGTCCCACTGCGTCTTTCCTCCACCAAGTCGCGCGGTCTTTGCCACGGCACCAGTCCGGCTCCACACCGCACAGCTCCACCGGAATCGCCCAGCGCTGGTCCCATTTGCGAACAGTATCGCCCGTGTAGCATCCACAATTTCCCGGGGCTGTCAGCCAGCTAACCACCGTCAATGCGGGAGACAGCCTAAACGAAAAAAAGAAACCAAAACAGGAAACAGAAAAAGAAAAAGAAAAAGAAAAAGAAAAAGAAAAAGAAAAAGAAAAAGAAAAAGAAACCCAAACACAACAAACTGAAATATACTCGACCAGCTAAGATTCCGTTCGCGGAACCCAACATTCAACCCCGGCGTCTCTCTCGCATCTGCCCCTTACCTGCTTCTTTTAAACCTGACTTATTAGTCAAACAGGAAACAGCTGCGTCACGCCCCCAAACCCGACAGCCGGCACATGGATCCCGGCGTGGATCCATGTGCACACCGAGCCCCACCCAACTCTGGCAAATCCAGCCCAGCCACCAGGCTCCTGACATACTCTCATGTTTCAATCCAGAAGAGACAAACGTTAATTGACTGTCACTGTCATTGAAGTGCTTACCTATCACCTCCCTTGTTGAAACTGATAGTGATTTGTAAAAATGCCTGACAAACATGTCTATGAAAAATGTATGATAAACATATTGTCACAGTCTGAAACGGTATATGCTCATCATGGGTGGAGGAGTGACATAACAAACAGCATTGCCAGATGTAGACTACAATAATTATCGCATACTCTAATTACTACTACTATACTACTATACTACTACTAATTTTGTCCTCTATTCAATGTAGGATCAATGATGGCAAAAACTGCCAAAATTTCCCAAATGGGTGTGTATAAAAGTTTCCCCTCGTTGCTGATTAAGGATCAGTGTTGTCTGTTATCGTACAATGGTTAAACTTGATTAGGTTTGGGTTCATCCTAGATCTTCATGTGAGAGCAACTTTACCCTGTAACTGCATATCCAGGTGCACCCAAAGTAATTTTTTTAAATAGCCTAATGTTACATTTCATATCTATCCAGTCAATGACTAGAAAGCTAGATCATGCACTCAGCATCGTGAACTGGTCTGTTGTCATTATAATAAAGGACACAATGAAGGACACATTATTTGAAAATAAATAATCAATTTTGTTGTTTTTATGCGTGAGTGTAAATATCAGCATGTTGGTTGCATTAAACCTAAAAAAACATAACATGTCCTCCACCAAAACCATCAGCAAGCTGAACTAAACCAAATGCCAGGATATAAATATATGTTACTGTATTTCTTGATAAGCACTTGTACTCTATGTGGTGAGATTATTTTACCATTTATTGTGTCAATTAAATAGTTTTTACAAATTCAGTGTCTCATGACTTACATATTTGCTCACGCTGTACAATCTCACTCCCCCCTTTCTCCATGTAATCCTCCCGGTTAGTCCTCCAACCCTTCAAATACAACTAAGTCCCCACACCACTCCTAAGAACAAGGGTAATGATTCTCCAACCATGACCACCCATTAGTCCTTCGGCCTTTCAGATGAAATTGCATCCTGGGATAGCTTGGCAGAATGGGACCAAAGCCACTTTGAATACTATCTATCTTGATACTATCTTTAAATTAAAAGATAGTATCGTTTGGGAGAGCAACTGTTAATGTACTGAAGTCACAGAATGATGAAGACATATGGAATGGCATTTTATTTTAGTATTGGGGCACACCCGAGAAATAAGAATGAGAGGAGGAGGATGAGTTGCAAGAGGACACGGAAGAACAAGGAGGGCGAGATCTGGGTGACTTTGTTTGACCATGTGGATAGAGTTCAGTGGAATCATAGCCACTTCACAGTCCATCATACAAACATTTAGAAATAACAATTGTTTTCTATTGTTATTTACAGTAATATGTCAAGACAATACTCAGTGATTATTGTACTGCAGAGTCCCTAATACATACTTCTACAAGGGGACCATGGTACCAATTAGAGTTGTCACAATATCCTCGCTTTCCTTGACACACTACAACACACAACACACGGAGATAGAGAAACACAGATCAACCCCCCCCCCCCCCCCCGCCATGAGCGATACCTCAGGGCCACATCTTCAGTTGGTGGCAGACAGTGTAGACTGGACCACCATCAACAAGCCAGGGGGGAGGAGGGGGTTTGACAGGGGGGAAAGCCAGGACCTGACAAACGGCTTAACTTGGGACATGTGGGACACTGAATGGATGCAGCAGGGAGGTCCGAGGCTAAGTCAGATGGCAGGTGGGGTGAGGACACGGGTAATAGTAAAGAGAGCGATGAATTTGGGGGCAAGCTTATGACAGACAGAACAGAGGGAAATATCTCTGGACAAGAGCCACACTTTCTCGCCCACAGTGTAGCGGGAGCGGGATGATGGCGGCAGTCCGCAAACTTCTTCATCTTTGTGACGTGGTGAAGAAGGGTGGTGCGGGCTCTCTTCTAGGCCCTGTGGGCACGTCGTACAAGCAGTTGGGCGGCCAAAACTTCTACCTCCCTCTCCTCCTCAAAGGATAGGGGTGGCTGGTAGCCCAGGCAGCAGGCGAAAGGTGAAAGTCCTGTTGAAACTGGGAGCAAACTGTGCATGTATTCGATCCACGGGAGTGAACCAGACCAGGTGGTCGGGGATGTCTCTACTAGGCAGTGCAGCATCTTCATAAATCAACTGATTTATTCTTTCAGCCTGGCCATTAGTCTGAGGATGGAAGCCAGAAAACAACTGGGCTTTGGCTCCGATGAGTGCACAGAAGGCTTTCCAGAAGCGACTGGAGAACTGAGGGCAATGGACTGTGGTCACCTCCAGGGACAGTCCGTGCAGGCGGAAGACATGGAGGAAGAGAAGCTCTGTTGTCTCTCTCTCGTGTAATTTGGGTACTGCCACAAAGTGAGCGAACTTGGAGAACCTGTCCACAATGGTCAAAACCACAGACATCCCCCTTGGAGACCAGCAAGCCAGTGACAAAGTCCAGAACAACATGAGACTAGGGCCAACGTGGGACAGATAGTGGCTGGAGGAGGCCCTGAGGTCACTGGTTTCTGGCCATTCCTTGCACACACTCCGGGCAAGCAGCTGCAAATTCCAGGAGGGCCAGCACATGACTGACCCCAGGGTAACAGGCGAGAGGGGAGGAGTGAGCCCACTCCAGGACCTAAGACTGGATGCCTTCCAGTACAAACAGATGGTCAGCAGGTGTGTCGTCAGGGACTGAACAGCTCCTCAGGGGCTCTTCCACCATGCTGACGATGTCCAGTTGGGTGGTGGCAACCAGGGGAGGCAGGATGGTGGCTGGCTGTTTGTCTGCTTGGGGCTGTGAGTACAGCCGGGAGAGTGCATCAGGCTTGACGTGCTTGGAGCCATGCCGGTATATCAGGTTAAAGTTGAACTGGTTGAAGAAAAGGGACCAACGGTCTTGGCAGGGGTTAAGTCTTTTGGCCGACCTCAGGTACTCCAAATTGCGGTGGTCATTCAAATCAATGAACGGGACAGAGGTGCCTTCCAGCAGGTGCCGCCACTCTTCAAAGGTCAGTTTGACTGTGTTACATACCTCAGGTGTCTAGGGGTAGGAGGGAGTGCGTAACATATATTTTGATGGGTGGTGAGCATGTTCAGTAAAAATAATGAGGGCCAGACAAAAATTTAAGTGCAAAAAGGTGTATTATACAAAGTTCAAGTGCTATTTACAAAAGTGGACACGGATGTTGCCAAATAAATGAAACAAACAAAACAAAACCAAGCTAGAAACAAAAATAGGCTGACTGACTTATCCAGCAACAAACAAAAGCCTCTCTGACTACTCTAACATAACAAATTACACAGTTGGCAACCACCCCTTTCCTAATGTATCTAATACACAAATTCCACCTACATGCAGAAATGTATAGAGGCCTCTGTCTCTGCCCCAGGGCCTGAACTATACACAGACAAGCACCCATACACACAAGTAGGGGAATAACTAGTTTGAGTTTTAACACACATACACAAATGTAACAGAGTGAGGTGGGAGGTAAGTGAGAGCTATATTAGAGCGACCTGAGAGGCAGCAAACAAACAGCTTTTATCTTGAGGACGAAGGATGTGATTGGTGGAAGCGGGACCAGGATGACAATGATTGACAGGTGGGACAGCAAATGGAATTGTGATTGGCCACCTGCAGTGTAAAAATAGAGGGAAAAACAGAGGGAACACAAGACAACAACGTGGAACGTAACAGACTGTGAGAAGTTCTTGGTTGCCAATGCTGTAGTTTCTCTCCGTGGGTATGAGGCAGCGAGGGAAGAAGGCGCCGGGTGCATCTTATTATCTGGGGCTGTTTGTTAAAGTACTGCTCCGACACCGGTGCCAGTCGTTTCAGGGTCCATTTCCATTTGACCTCGAGAGACCACAAAGCCAAGGAACCGGACTGTAGTAAACTTGCAAATCTCTGCCTTAATGAACAGCCGGTTCTCAAGCAGGTGCTGCAGAACTTCATGGATGTGGCGGACATGTTCTTTGAGTGAGGTTCAGAAAATCAAGATGTCGTCCAGGTAGACAAAGACAAACAATACAAGGCGGCCTGTAGCGTAATGGTTAAGGTACATGACTGGGACCCGCAAGGTCGGCAGTTCGATTCCCGGTGTAGCCGCAATAACATCCACACAGCGTTGGGCCCTTGAGCAAGGCCCTTAACCCTGCATTGCTCCAGGGAAGGATTGTCTCCTGCTTACTCTAATCAACTGTACGTTGCTCTGGATAAGAGCATCTGCCAAATGGCAATAATGCAATGTAATGTAAAAACTTCAAGATCATGTCTCTCAGCACATCATTGATTAGGTTGTGGATGACTGCTGCAGCGTTAATGAGGCTGAAAGGCATGACTAGGTACTCATAGTAGCCACTGGGGGTGTACATGTTCTTACAAATAGCTTATGCATTTTTTCAATCCTGGATCATTTACATCTAATATTAACTAGCTCTATACCCTAGCTTGTTTGAAGCATATATGTTTACAACATGCAATGGGAAGATGTGGGGTTTGGAGTTATTTTTGTACAGTCTATGGTCTCCACACACACATTAATCGAATGAATTAGTTAGCTGAAGCCATTATGATTTTGCAGTGTTATGTAAGACTCATCTTTGCTAAATATTGATTTATCCACAGTGTAGGGATCAACACCGCTGGTAAGATTTGTATTTTCTTTGCTGTCCCTGTTATATTTGCCATATTTATTAGTTTATTGGAAAAACCTTTCTCGACTGTTACCGACTGTCAATCAATGATTGTAGCATTTTTTCTATGTCACTTCTTTCACTCCTCTGCCCGGTGCCTCCTTCCTGCTGCTAAGGCCTACCCATGGGCCTACCTCTTTACTTTCATTTGGTTGGAAAAAATAACTAAATTGAACTAAATTGAACAATTAATGAAACACTGAAATACAGTCAGGTCCATAAATATTGGGACATCAACACAATTCTCATCTTTTTGGCTCTATACACCACCACAATGGATTTGAAATGAAACGAACAAGATGTGCTTTAACTGCAGACTTTCAGCTTTAATTTGAGGGTATTCACATCCAAATCAGGTGAATGGTGTAGGAATTACAACAGTTTGTATATGTGCCTCACACTTTTTAAGGGACCAAAAGTAATGGGACAAACTAACAATCATAAATCAAACTTTCACTTTTTAATACTTGGTTGCAAATCCTTTGCAGTCAATTACAGCCTGATGTCTGGAACGCATAGACATCACCAGACGCTGGGTTTCATCCCTGGTGATGCTCTGCCAGGCCTCTACTGCAACTGTCTTCAGTTCCTGCTTGTTCTTGGGGAATTTTCCCTTCAGTTTTGTCTTCAGCAAGTGAAATGCATGTTCAATCGGATTCAGGTCAGGTGATTGACTTGGCCATTGCATAACATTCCACTTCTTTGCCTTAAAAAACTCTTTGGTTGCTTTCGCAGTATGCTTAGGTTCATTGTCCATCTGCACTGTGAAGCGCTGTCCAATGAGTTCTGAAGCATTTGGCTGAATATGAGCAGATAATATTGCCTGAAACACTTCAGAATTCATCCTGCTTTTTTTGTCAGCAGTCACATCATCAATAAATACAAGAGAACCAGTTCCATTGGCAGCCATACATGGCCACGCCATGACACTACCACCACCATGCTTCACTGATGTGGTGGTATGTTTTGGATCATGAGCAGTTCCTTTCCTTCTCCATACTCTTCTCTTCCCATCATTCTGGTACAGGTTGATCTTTGTCTCATCTGTCCATAGGATGTTGTTCCAGAACTGTAAAGGCTTTTTTAGGTGTTGTTTGGCAAACTCTAATCTGGTCTTCCTGTTTTTGAGGCTCACCAATGGTTTACATCTTGTGGTGAACCCTCTGTATTCACTCTGGTGAAGTCTTCTCTTGATTGTTGACTTTGACACACATACACCTACCTCCTGGAGAGTGTTCTTGATATGGCCAACTGTTGTGAAGGGGAAAGAATTCTTCTATCATCCACCACAGTTTCTGTGGTCTTCCGGGTCTTTTGGTGTTCCTGAGCTCACCGGTGCGTTCTTTCTTTTAAAGAATGTTCCAAACAGTTGATTTGGCCACACCTAATGTTTTCGCTATCTATGTGATGGGTTTGTTTTGATTTTTCAGCCTAATGATGGCTTGCTTCACTGATAGTGACAGCTCTTTGGATCTCATATTGAGAGTTGACAGCGACAGATTCCAAATGCAAATAGCACACTTGAAATGAACTCTAGACATTTTATCTGCTCCTTGTAAATGAGATAATGAGGGAATAACACACACCTGGCCATGGAACAGCTGAGCAGCCAATTGTCCCATTACTTTTGGTCCCTTAAAAAGTGGGAGGCACATATAGAAACTGTTGTAATACCTACACCGTTCACCTGATTCGGATGTAAATACCCTCAAATTAAAGCTGAAAATCTGCAGTTAAAGCACATCTTGTTCGTTTCATTTCAAATCCACTGTGGTGGTGTATAGAGCCAAAAAGAGGAGAATTGTGTCGATGTCCCAATATTCATGGACCTGACTGTATGTTTCATGTAACTTTAAGAAATTGAAATTTGCTGCTGTCACTTGCTACTTTCAATACTTTTGAAAGGGACTGTAACAGCAAGGAACAGGAAACATTCCTTTGTATTTGCAATACGCTGAATACATTTAGGGTTGAGATAAAAAAGATGAACACGAGACAAGAGCTCAGAATTTCAGCTTTTATTTCCAGGTATTTACACCTAGATGTGTTAAACCACTCGATCTTTAGGTGAGCAAAAGTATTGGAAGAGAGAGTATTTAAGTAAATGAAAGTAAATAACACTTCATATTTGGTAAGATATGCCTTGCTTGCAATAACTGCATCAAGCCTCTGACCCTTTGACTTCACCAAACTGTTTCATTCTTCTTTTGTGATGCTTTTCCAGGCTTTTACTGCAGCCTCTTTCAGTTGTTGTTTGTTTTAGGGGGGTTTTGCTTTCAATCTCCTCTTTAGGAGGTGAAGTAAATTTGCGTTAAGGTCTGGTGATTGACTTGGCCAGTCTAAAACCTTCTACTTTTTCTCCCTAATGAAGTCCTTTGTTGTGTTGGCTGTGTGTTTTGGGTCATTGTCTTGCTGCATAATGAAGTTCCTCCCGATTAGTATTGACACATTTCTCTGTAATTTGGCAGACAGAATGTTTTTTCCATTCTGCTGCTACCATCATGAGTTACATCATCAATAAAGATTAGTGAACCCAGTCCAGAAGCAGCCATGCAAGCCTAAGCCATGAAACTTCCTCCACCGTGCTTCACAGATGAGCCTGTACATTTTGGATTATGAGCAGATCCCTTCTTTCTCCACACTTTGTCCTTTCCATCACTTAGGTAGAGGTTTATCTTGGTCTCATCAGTCGATACAACTTTGTTCTAGAACTTCTGTGGCTCATCTCTGTACTCCTTTGCCAATTGTAATTTAGCCTTCCGATTCTTACTACTGAGTGGTTTGCATCGTGGTATATCCTCTATATTGCTGCTCTCTAAGTCTTCTTCAAATGGTTGATTGAGATACCTTCACCCCTGCCCTGTGGATATTGTTTGTGATGTGAGTGACTGTTTTGGGGTTTTCCTTCACAGTTCTCACAATGTTTCTGTCATCAACTGCTGTTGTTTTCCTTGGTTGACCTGTTCGATGTCTGTTGCTCAGTATGCCAGCGGTTTCTTTCTTTTTCAGGACATTTCAAGTTATCGTACAAGCTATCCCCAATGCTTGTGCAATGGCTTGCTTGTGCGATTTCATCTATTTTCTAAGCTTCAAAATGGATTGCTCTCTGGACTTCATATTTTCTAACACAAATGCAGTCTTCACAGGAAAAACCCAAGGCTAAAACCAAGAGTAGACATTCAGAACTATTTATTGTTTAACACTTCGAAATCATTGATTGGACCAGCAAAATGTCAATATTAATTCTGATTGTTGATTAGTAAGGGAAGTATACCTCCGTTGGCTCTGCATTTTATGTGTTTTAGCCAATTAATAGTTGGTAGAGTGAAAAAAAAATGGATTGCATTGACTTGTATGAGAAGGCCGATCCATTTTGAGGTAAATCAGCCTTTACCTCCCCAGGCCCTCCGCACCACTTCAAACTGTCCAAACCATCCATTCTGGCCTGTAGGTGTCACTATTTACACATTTAAATATTACAATAGAGTAATTTTTCCAAAGAGAGAAATGATTTTTCAAATGAAAAGCATTTACAAATGGCGAAATTTTAAAAAGGATTGTTTCACAATTTGATTTCCCTTTCCTCTGAAATAAGAGAGGAGGTGCTATCTCTATTAACCAGCCTGCTCTGTTGTGTATCCATGTGTGGATTTTGATTGACATTTATATGCCGTTGTGATGAATGATAAATGGAACGATACATAGCAAACATGGTGGTGATGAATGATACAAGGTGGATCTTTTTAAAATAAATAAACACAGCTTTAATCAAATCGCATGTGGTATTTTGTTAATTCATGTGTTGAGTTTGCATGTGATGTTATGGTTTGTTAATTCACAGGTTGACTTTTCATAATATACGATGTGGCCTTTTGTTCATTCATGTGTAGAGTCTTCATAATTAGACGTGGTCATTTGATAATTGGAAATGTGACACAGAATAGCTTCCATATAATTTTGAAAAACAATTTGATTTTGAAAAGCGGCTATATGGTTTTTACAGAAATGTTTCATTTAGCCAGATATTTGTGGAGTTTTTCCACCATGGTTAATTTTATTGTGGCTTTTGAGAACATGAGGGATGGTTTCAGAAAACCTGAGTAAACAATTGAAAAAACTTTAGGCATGGCGTTGGAATTATGATCAAAACACCCAGGACCATATTCCCCTACTCCATGCAATGGAGGAGGCATGTAGGGACAAATAATTTGAATAATTTGAATTGGTTGCAAAGTCTCATTTTGAGGGGCGAAGACAGTTTTGAACGTAGTTAGATTGTCACTGACATATCTCAAGTTTTCCAAAAACAGCTCACTGTTTTTCAAAGTTCAAGAGATTTGTCTTTAGTTTTGGGAAATTGGATATAGTTTCAGGAAATTAGTGTAAACAATCGAGAATCTGTAGAACCTCAGCTGTTTTTAATTTAACAGCCATTAACTCCTGCAATTCAACTGAATTTACTTCTTTTTTTTTTCGAAGGATTCAATGAAATTCTCCGACTTGGATTTCAGAATGGCCCGTCTGTGTAGACTAGGCTATGTAGGCTAACCAAAATAAGTGGGGTTGTCAAAACACAGAAGAACATACATCTTCTGTGCCTATAGGAGCAATAACGTCATTGTAAACCACTGTAAACAATTATATCCTGTGAATCCTCCCGCTATGAAGGCATAAGCTGTTTCAGGAGCGGGTATTCGTGTCTCGTGGAGGGATGGCCAGAAAGGATGACGGGGAAGTCCGCCTGAGTTAAAAGACAGATGATTGCTGTGACGGCAGTATCTCGAGTTGACGGCGGGAGTGACAGCACAACTCAGGAACGAACTGCAACTCTACTTACCTGACCATTTCAGTTAATCGGATTTGTTCTTCATACGGCGTAGATTTAGGATTGCCACATTTTAAGTAGGTATTGACTGGCATTGGAATGCCGTTCCACTGATGACAGTTGCGGTAGAGGCGCCGGTTAAGATAATCGGTCCATAAACTAGAACATAATGAGTTCTCTTAGCGGATTAGTCCTGTTCTGGAAAGCTTAACGAGCGATGACAATGAGACGCTGGAAATTGCTGCTTTCCCTTGCATTTTTGTTATCATCCCCTGTAAGTATTATTATTATTATTATTATTATTATTATTATTATTATTATTATTATTATTATTATTGTGTTGTTGTTGTTGTTGTTGTTGTTGTTGTTGTCGCATAGCCTAAACTTACAGTGCGTTGTTTGCCCGGCCCATTTTATTTTGGGAATCCATGAAATGGTAGGAAGGACAAATGTGGCGATTTCATTTTGTTCTAAACTTACTTTTGTAAAGAAATATATGGAACCCTCACAGATATGCAGACATATTGTTTGTAGACTAACCCCATCTTGGTGGCTCTTGGAAAGCTTAAAGCTGTTGATGTTACACTATAAATAAACTTTAACGTAAATATAGAAAATCATAATTATGTAATGAATGACCACGACTGGTGAAAATATGAAAACCGAATTCATATGTTGATCAGTGTTCACTGTTTTTTAAATACCGTTGAGAAGCCGTAGGATTTTTTTTTGTTGTTGCTAATTTAATGAGTATTAATCGAGTATGGTAGCATCTATGAATTGAGTATGGTAGCATATATGAATCGAGTTAGAACAGACGAATCAAACATCTGCAGAATCTATTATTTTAAAAGTTATTTAATTTGAGTAGGTCTATGTTATATGAATGGAGTCGGTGTTTTTATTCCGGATAAAACTAGCTCAGAAAGTGTTTTGCCAATAACAGCCTAATGGATTCTTCCCATAAATCCTGAGCTGGGAATTAGAAGGTTCTGGGAGTTTTGAGATATGAGCTTCAAAGATTCCGAAGTGAATGGGCTCCAAGCAGATACGAAATATAGCATTTTTTCATACTTGTAAACAGTATTTTAAAGTATTTTACTTCACACATGTATTTAGTGCCCTATAAACAACATATTTATGACACTAACTCATTTTTAATTCTCAGCTTACGAAATCGTAACCACCAGTTAGTGCTAGTAAATTATCAGGGTAACATCCTGCTCCAGTATTTAAATAACTGGCACTGTTTTAAATTATTTTGTATTCCAGTGAAATTTCCCCCCATGTCATCCTTAATGCTGAACATAGGCTATAACGAGATTAAGTAGACTACTGTTTCATCTACTACATTCTGACAGAATCATATTGCGTTCCCGTCATACATGTACGTAGTCAACATTGTAAAATTCTAAATAATTAAATACACTCACCGAGCACTTTATTAGGAACGCCCACTTATTCATGCGATTATCTAATCAACCAATTGTGTGACATCAGTGCTATGCATACAATCATGTAGATACCGGTCAGGAGTTTCAGTTAATGTTCACATCAACCATCAGAATGGGGAAAAATGTGATCTAAGTGACTTTGACCATGGAATGATTGTTGGTGGCAGACACCTTTTTAATGAGAGATGTCAGAGGAGAATAGCCAGACTGGTCAAAGCTGACAGGAAGGCGACAGTAACACAAATAAACACACATTACAACAGTGGTATGCTGAAGAGCATCTCTGAACACACAACACATCATAACTCTAAGTGGATAGGCTACAGCAGTAGTCTAAAAAAAAAAAAAATTCTCATAAATACCTAATAAAGCGCTCAGTGAGTGCATATAAAAACTTCAGTCAGGTAGACTTGAGCAGGCAGATAACACTATTCTGTTATTTAATGATTTTGTACCATCCGAGGTTCATTGTTTGATGACTGCTGTCTAACTTCCCAGTAATCATTATATGTAAATAGAAGTCAGCAACTCCCCCAGAAGCTTCAAAAGGTTCATGGTTACTGTAGGTATTGCAGTTTAGTAAGCCCCTGGTGCCAAAAAGCAAATTTCTCCAGTGAAAACTAGGAATTTACCCTGGCAAAATTATACTACTATGGACTTTCAATTCCAAAATTTCTTCACACTGAACTCATTACTCTCCTTTTTTTCTGAGCCATACACAGAAAATCCTTATTCATCCCTTCCTGTTTTAGTACCCAGAGCACAACCAAAAATGTTTGTAGTTTATACTTTACATCTTTACATTTTAGGACAAACTATGGTCAAATAATGTTTACACTGTCGGTATATGTATTTAGTCATGAATCCAATGCTACCCATATACCTCATAGTAGTTTATCATGCAGCATTAAAATGTCCAAAATTAGATTTTCTGTCCTTGGGTCAAAAGATTGATGTGCATATTAAAAGTGGAGTTCCATCCCCCCACACCCTCCAGTCCAAGTTCAGTGATGTTAAAAATGGTCCCATGTCCTTCTTTACATTGTCCAGTTTGAAATACTTTGATAATTTAATTAGTGATACAATATTACCTGAATTCCTATTCGGATCACCACAGATTTCTTGGAATTAGTTTGGAATTTTCTTAAATCCATGCACAATAAAAATGCAATAATGCACATACTGTAGCATTTGTATCTATTACAGTCTAATCTATGTCCAGTATAACCAGTTGTACAGCAGGTTCATCAGTGACTTATTTAGACCTGGGGCACCAGGTGAATGGAAGCCCAGCACAATTAGTGATGTTCAATCAATTGTCTATAAGAAAGAAAAGAAAACCAGCAGTACTAATGGTGGAGGATGTGGGGTGGGGTGGAGTGAGGTGGGGTGGTCATGCTTTACTAAAGCAATATGGTACAAGAAACTGTGGCATATCAGGCATATTGGCACAGCTAGGGGAGGCACATATCTTTGCTATTAACAGTCTAATAAAGGCTTTTATGGTGGATGGCAACATAATGGTGGATAAATACATAATAATAATTTATTATTTAGCTGGCACTCTTATCCAAAGCTACTTACAGTTGATTAGACTGGAGCAATGCAGGGTTAAGGGCCTTGCTCAAGGGTTTAACAGCTGTGCAGATCTTACTGAGGCTACACCGGGACCATCCTTCTGGGTTCCACTCATGTACCTTAGCCACTAGTCTACAGACTGCTCCATGCACTAATGCTCTGATTTTGGACCAATAGTTTGTACCCATGAGTCTGTATAAGCTTTGAACATGTCAATTTGATGTTTTGTCCGTTCCATTCAAATTTTTTCCATCTCTGCCAAGTTAGATAGAAAATGTGGGAGAAACAATTTTTATTTTCAAACTGCTGCATCTTAGCCTGTTGCCACCACGGCTCTACCCCATACCACATATTTTGAATGGGATGGCTCCTGGCACACTTCATGGCTTATTGTTGACCTTTCTCAGAATGCCTTCAATATTGGTACCTGTTGTATGCACAGATAGACACAAACATATGCTCCCTGCCCTTTGACAACAGAAGTGCCCTTTTGGCTGCACTGATTTTTTTTTTTTAAACCACAGGTGCCCACTGTGATTACAATTTGCCCCCTAACCCCACGCCCCCTGAGGGTCATTAATTGCAATTCCAACACAACATAGCCCTGAGGGCTCTGGTCTAAACCCCAGCCCCACCACCCATGCCTGATTTTCAGAATACACCCTCCAAACAGTCTGCATGGCTGTTAGTCTGTTAGTCCTATTAGTCTGTTTTCCTTGTCCGAATCAGAGTGAATTTGATATTTTTGTTTTCTATTTGGCAGATTTGCTTGCACAATGCACAAATTTAAGCAGACCAGAAAAAAAAATTTACTCGCAAAATGTGTTCGTTCATTGGCCAGAACTTAGCCGGTTTAAAATGTAAAAGAGCCTTTTGCAGGTGCCCATACAAATCGCAGAAATCAACCGAATATGAAAAACAGCATGGGGCTGATGCGGCTGCATTTGGTGATCGTGGGATTCAATCTACTCAGTATGAACGACATAAGGTTCAGGTTTGTCAGCAATGTGTTGATTCATATATTGCAATGACGATGTGCTGCAATAAAATGGCACTTTTATGCAGGGCATTGCGGACTTTGAAAAGTTGCTATCAAAGTTTTTTTAATTTCAGCCTACACGGCAATGCTCTGTTGTGCGTACAAACCTCTTCTCCTGCAGTTTATCATTGAATAATTTAAAAAGGCAGCATTTTCGTGGACTTTATCAAGCATTTGTTTTATCTTCGGAACCATATATCCAGAAGATATCAGACTTCTGCAGCGCTCCAGGTCTGTCCTCTGCCACTCATTTTGTCACCTGCAGCCTGCTTGTGTAATGTCAAAAATTGCCCACTGGCAACCCATCATACAGTGTGTTTGGATCACTTCCTGCAATTGGGAGGGGAATTGGTCAGATTGTATTCTCACTTAAATCGAACCGCATAAGTTTGCTAGGAAGTGGCACGAGACCGCCTCTCATAAGAGGTCCAAGAGCTTTTATTTGGTGTGCACCGAGTTTGATTGCGAGCATTCACATGGCCAAACATACTAAACTAAAGGACTGAACAGTCCAGAGTTTGATTAAACTGCTCCAAACACAGCAGGTGAGAAAGCAACCTTAACCTGCTGTTACCTCATGCAACTGAACATGATTCAAAATCAACATAGGCGGACTTTGTTTATGTATTTAGCATATATTTATTAAGGCCACAAATATTATTTTACAATAAAATGCTTTTTTTTGTCTGAAACTAATGCAATGGCACTGCAAAGGGAATTTCCAGTTCTTGTTTCTGGATGACAAAAATACAAGACAAGAAAAATAGATGAATTACAATTTTTTCACTGAAGATCAACATCAAGTCTTGTTATAAAAGTGCCTTTTACCAAATGTAGTAAAATCCCGATGAATGAATGAAAAATGAAAAGATTATTGATTTTTTGTTTTCACTTGTCAATTCATGATACATTGTGGTTGTAAAAGACAATAATGTAAGCCAATGGTTCCTTTTTTCCTACGTGGACCTGCATGTCAGTTCCAAATGGAAAAAGCTTTTGCTTATGAGAAATGTTGCTCTGTTCCTGTTCATTCCCAGACCCACGGAAGGCACCCTGTGTGTCACTTCATGTCAGATCTGAAGACAGCAGAGGATGAATGTAGTGGACGACTTAAGGAACAGCCCTACCTGTACTCCAAAGGTAAGGACCTGTTAATTACTTTTATAATTCCTCCATCAAAATTCATGCAAAAACTGAACAAAGGCCAAAGCACTTGTGAGACATTTAACCATCCATGGGATGCTTTCTGCAATATTCTAATTATTTCAGTATAATGACCATATTATTGAATATCCAGCTATGATTCTTTCATAAACATGTAAAATAAACATTAATAACCTTCCCAAATTAGTAGTGACTGAATGGCTGTCAGACCTATATTTAGGGCCTTTGGGGCCACCACATTTTGTTTATGTGAGAGTAATGCAGATGTTCTTCAGTATTTTATTGTACATCACTCCACATAAGAGCATCTGAGTGAACACACAAGACGGTTTAATAGATGTTGTCAGGGAACTAATAGGAAATTCCACAGGGCCAGTGGGCTGCTGATGGATAAGGAGCAAGAACTGGGTGTGTGTGTGCGTGTGAGTGTGTTTGTGCGTACTTGTGTACATGTATCTCTGTGTGTGTCTCTCAATGGGGATGGCAGAGCAGACCTCATTAACATTTGAAGTCCTGCACCTTGGTTCATCACTGGTCTTTTTGGAATACTGGCTGTTTTCAGGTCTGGAACATTTTGGGAGCAAACAAGCTGGGGTTTGGTATTTTTATTTCCATTGTGACTGTTGTGTGTCTGTTTGCAACCATCATTGTTTTAAGGTAGATGAACCACGTCTTTAGAATAGACGTGAATATTTTTTTCTTTTATTAAAAAATAGATTTATTAATCTATTGATTTTCACCTGGTTGCAGTTGTACATTTTGATAAAAGTTGATCCAAGAGGTTGTTCTGCCTATCCCTGAATTTGGCGATTTACTTGAATTTATATCTTTCATATATCTTTTCAAATTAAATCAAATAAACATATTTTACATGAGGTGTTTTAACTGTTGACATGCTTGCGTTCAGGATTCAGTGTGCTAGACATTTAAATAAGGGTGTTGACAGTTAAAACTGCTGGATTCAGGAATTGCTGTTGCTAAACACATTTTAATTAATCCTCCCTTCCCCGAAAATGTTGAGAGAGAGACCATATCTACATGTGAAATTCTTGTAATCATGAAGCTCTAAGACACATGTTTATTCAATAAACAATAAACCTTGCTTGCTGATCATTCATAAGCACTGTCTGGCTGGGTGAGATTGCAACACAAATAGCAGCATAAATACAAACCCTTTGCAGATACTCAGTTCAAATCAGTGACATTTATGCATAAAAATCAATTGTCATTACTCATTAGTTAGCTGTCAGCACAGCCTCAGACCAACAAGCAAATCACAAAACAGTAGAGGCGCTAACTTGCATATTACTGGAGGGATTGCATTTTGTATGTCATTAAGCTCCAAATTAGCCATAGAATGTGCTTGGTGTAAACTCTAAAGCGACATTCCATAACTGATGTTTATTTTACTGTGGTGTATTTTAGGAAACATACCAAAAAAGAGCACACACAACTGCTCCTCCATTCCAGTCTGACACTCCTGCTGTATGGCCAATATTTCCACTGTTGTTAAAGCCACACTGATGACTTCAATAAATCAATGTGACAAAGGCAGAACCTCATTTTTTCTCATCAGGAGACAAGAGATAATACATTTTGAGTACAAGGTGAACCCAGGCATCTATTTTTTATTTTTATTTTTATTTTTTTATTTACGCATCTGAGTGCCTACGACTCATGGGACTATATACCACAGCTGCAACCATGGTGAAGAAGGATACAATGTGCTTTAACAGTTTAAACTTTGCTTCACCCCTATAACATAGGGGATTATGTTCTTAGTTCATCATCTACAGTGGATTAATGTTTGACTTCATCAATCTTAGCCTGTCCTCCTTGGTCAGCTGTTAGCATAGGATCATTTAGTGTGGTACAGTGAAGGAGATTGTGTAATGAACAAGCAACAATGTAGAGGTAATGATAATTTTTACATTATATATTTCAAGGTGGTGGGAAGGGGAGAGTGGCCCTAGCTGGGGGGGGGGGGTCACCTGCTATTCTCACATATTTATGTCACAAGCCATGACCTTTTCTGTGCTGAAATCCCGAGATCCTATCTCTGTTCACTCATGGAGAGCACAAGCCATCCCGTGACTTGCCATTTGTTTTGTTTAGTCCGCAGTGAAAAATCATGGCAGTTTTTCCCTTCTGTTTAATCGTTTATTCTACACAGTAGGTATGACCTCTTAATGCAGAAAAGACAGTTCACTTTGCATATACTGCATTCCCACTTTATTAAATCTGGCAAAGCAAATAATGTTATAGATAGAGATGGAATTGCAGTACAGACGTGCCAAGGAGGGGAATTGGACCTTCAAACAAGGGTTTTTGTAGAATGTCTTCCCTGCCGGGATATTTTAGCACAAAACTTGCCTGATTGCTTACACTACCAAAGGTTTGGAATCACTGAGAAATTTGAAAGAAACGGATACTTTTATTCACCAAGGTAGCATTACATTGATCATAAAATAAAGAAAGACACTGATAATGTTACAAATTACTATTTGAAATAACTGTTTTTAATTAAATCTTTACAGTGTATATGCATTTGGCTGTGACTTGTTTATCTGGATTTTGACCATAGTCTTGTTTTGTGGTACTGCAATCTTGGATTTGCCCTTCTGTTTTGGCTTCTGTGAACTTTAGTTCTTTAGTTCATGTGACTATGGAACATTAAAACTCTGGGTCTTGAACAAAAGCCTTCTGATTTGTTACACTAGTCAAGCAGACTATTCCAAAATAATGAGAGTAAGTCACAGAGCATGCATATGTACAGGTTATGGCTATGCAGTATTATACTGCACTATTTTTAAGGTAAAAACATGGTTAATATGCAAGATATCTGTGAAAATGTATGTCCAGTAATGTATCGCCATGCACTGAGCAGGAAAATTATACTTCATGTATTTTACTAATCAAGAACACAACAAAAGAGTTGATTGATTTGTGTGTTTGTGAGCTATCAAATGTTAAAAATGATATGTTATCAGTTACGGTCCACTGTTATTATCAGAAATAATTTTACATTTTGTAACCTGCATTGGCATGTCAATGCCGATGATAATATGCAAGTGTGTGTTTCATGTGCATACATGCGTGCACCCTTTAAATCAGTGGTCACCAACCCTGTTTATCCCTGTAGCAGCTCAACAGGATCTTTAGCTGTTGAATGAGGTGTGCTTTGCTGAGGTTGGAGTGAAAACCAACAGGACAGTAGATCTCCAGGAACAGGGTTGGTGACCCCTGCTTTAAATATTTGTATGCTGTTTTACCAGGATGCAGGGGGACATGGGATAACATATCATGCTGGGACCATGCGGAGGTTGGAGTGATGGTCACCAATCCTTGTCCGCTTGTACTCCGAAACCTGTTTGGCAGAGATGGTGAGTCTTTATCACTGTGATAATTATTTTTATTGATCTGAAATGTGACAACATTTATGTAATAAAATTAGAAATTTGCTCTCTCATTGTGAGTAAGAGTCCGTTTAACATGAAACATGTGGGGGTTTTTTTGGCCGGTGAAAAGTGGTACTGGGCTAGGTTTATATTTGGATTGGAGACCTCTGGGGGAAAATGGTTTTGCTAATATTGGGATCAATTGGGGTGCAGTGCCTTTGCGGACCTTTATGTTTTAACTTTATTTTATTTCTGTCATTTTGTCCTCAAATAACCAATTTGTGGACCATACTCACCATTCAAAAGAGAGCAGGCTTGTATATGTTTCTTCCAGAAGATATTAAATGGTTCAATGATATTTATCAAAACTCGCCTCCGATAGCATGTCTGATTTAAAGATCAAATCATGATTTGGTTCATGAAAAGATTATTTCATAAATGCATGTAATGAATTATATTTATTTTCCTGAAAGCCATACAATGCTCGACATTGCTGCCTGGTTGAGTATTTCGTATTGGTAGTTTTAAGACCACAATCGTGACATCCCAAATGCTTCTAATTTGCATTCACTAATGTCACATCTTCCCAATTCCGATGGTTTAGTTAATGTGAACATTAATTTAAGCCCTTGACCCATATCTACATGATTGTATGCATTGCACCGCTGCCACACAATTGGCTGATTAGATAATCACATGAATAAGTAGGTGTAATAGAGTAAAAATGTACCTAAATGAATAAGCGGGTGTTCCTATTAGTGTATGTACAATTACTATACCACACCACCCAGCTATGCTCAAGCAAATTTATGTATGACCTATCTGGACTATAGCACACACTTCCAATATGCATAAAGTAGTGTATGTTATTAATGATGCAATAGAATAAACTAAAATATATGTATTTTCCCAAACAGATTCCTTAATTATTGGCACCCCTGGTTTAATACCCCCCTCTTCAGTTCAGAACACAGGTTTTTCATGGGATTTAAGTCTGGGGACTGAGATCACCATTGTTCAGAACATGTTTGTTGTTTTTAATTAACCCTTTAAGTGTGGATTTTGATCATCTTCCTGGGAAGTTTGCAACCATTCCATATGTGTTATGCCTTTTTATTACAGTACTATGTGGTCTGTTTAACCGTCTAATAATTGTTTTGTAGCCATTACCTATGACTTTGTCTGGGTACAATCTGTGTCTTCAGAATTGAAAAGGGATTTTGCATGCTTTAAAAAAGAAAAGAAAAAAAAAGTAAATATCTCAACATTGCCAGTTAATTAACTTACACATGAACAGTCTGTATATATAAGTTAGATGTGTGTTTGGGTTACTTACTACAGTTCTAGTTATTTATCTAGTTATATTATTTATCATTTAAACATTCATATGAGCCTGCTATACAATTTGTATTTTTTAACAAGGCTGATGCAGCTGTTAAAACTAAACAAACAGGCTTTTCGTATCATCCTGGAGATTTCCGTTCTACCCTCTGAACTGAGAGTTGCTCCAATGGACCCATTTCAGTTAATATTGCCTTTCAATCAATCTGGCCACAGAATATAGGCTTCTGAAAGTGATTGAACTTGATACCATTTTTTTGGGTATCATACTTATTTTGTAAGTATGTGGGGGACCTCACCCTATATGAATACAGACAACAAGAATCAGGCAAATATTGCTATTATTTTCATGGCAAGAGTCCAGACAACCAAATCCACAATACATTTTAATTCCAAAAAAATTCCAAATGCAGAGAATCATCAATATGAAAAACAGACTAAAAATCTGTTAAATCAAATGTGTGAAAACGTGTCAAACCAAATTGTGACAAGGTCATTGACTAGTTCAGCTATGTTCATGCAACCAGCCCCAGAGGGAACAGCTCTGTGTTTGTCTGTGTTTGTACAGCTCACAGAGGCAAAGAGGCATACCGATAAATGTTCTCTGCCAGTGTTTACATTCTGTCTCGACAGCCCAATCTCATAAGTGCTCCAATTGTACCCCTCTCTTTGTATTGTGTGATATGTTCCCTCTGTCTTTCTCTCCTTTTTCTCTGGTGTGCCCAAGACCATTAAATATTTAGCTTACTTTGCTCACCCTTTAAATATAAATGGAAATGCACTTTCTCTGATGTGAGATTGATTTGGTATTCTTTTTAGTAGGTTTTAAAAACAGACAGTGGCATGGAGAAGCAGTGTATAAGGCATTTTTTATTACAATTATTTTGTATGTTAGTAGTCAATATTCAATTTAATCAATTTCTCTTCTCTAGCCCAGCTTCAAACCAAACAAAGTAATGCTTAATTGAATAACAGTGGCTTCTTGCACATGCAATGTGCAACTGAAGTACCATGTAAATGCACAGTTTGACTCGATGGTTCATTTTTGGCTAAATATCTACATTACATTACATTACATTATTGGCATTTGGCAGACGCTCTTATCCAGAGCGACGTACAACAAACTATGGGTGGAGCCTCTGGTTCCAGGGGAAGAGAGTACCATCAGAAGTGTGAAAGTAACTCTTTTCCCCACAGGAAACATCAGCAAAAACTGTACGGAGGATGGATGGTCTGAAGTGTTTCCCAGCATAAACAGTGCTTGTGGATCTGAGACAAAGAAGGTTAGTGCAACATCACTCTGCTGAGAGCACTGACAATATGAAGACTGTGTTGTAGTTGAGATGTGTGATGTGTTGTTCTTGTGGAGAATGTTTACCATTGTGGACTGTGCTGTTGTTGTGGGGAACATAATAAACATAATATTGTAGTGAGTGTGCTGTTTTAAAGAGTGTACTGGCCCCATGCAGAGTGAGATGTTGTGTGATCGTGTTTTCTGTACAGCGTGCTGTTATTGATGGGCAAATGCGTATCTCACTGCTGTTCTGAAATCACTGGTTGGACTGTTACACACACACACACACACACACACACACACACACACACACACACTTTAGATTTATTGCCACCCTTAATAGAAGAAATTGAGAAAGAAGGCTGCATATAATAGACTCAGATAAAAAAAAAAGATAAAAATCTCTGTTATATTTAAACATATGGGGAAACTATATATTTTATTTCAATACATTTACTGTCATGTTTCAATCTCTTTTATTAAAAGGTACACAAGGTGTGTTAAAACATTATTACAAGACCATTATAAATCTCTTCCTATTATTGAAAAAAGCTCACTGACATGTTGACTCACCCTCTGCCTGTGTTTATAGTCCTTAAATTTGGGTTTCAAAGAGTACATTTGTTGGGCCGTCACTCTGTATCAAACTATTGTTATTTTGCTTATTATGCTTATTATCGAAAGCAAAGACTAGATCTAGTTATAAAACAATACCAGTTTACAATCGGTAGCAGCAAGCAAATTATCAAGCAAATTATCTATAGCCTAGTTAGCTAACGATAAAATATAGGCAGTATGAATCAGGTGGATATTTGTAAATTCGGTAAGCTAACTAGTAATAGCTAATTTGCTTGCTGTTACTGATAGCGATAGTTTTAGTGATCGCTTGTCACTTTTATCTCTTTACGCATTCAATCATCCGTGTTTAGCGAAACCTTTATTTCTCTCAAACTGTAAGTTACAGTTGCATAATTTGTGGCAGACTATCACATCTTAGTTATACAGCCAGCTAGTTACATAGCCCAATAGCTGGTTTGCTCATAATATAGTTGGTTAGTTAAAGTGAAAATTTCGAAAAAGACAAAAAATATAAATAGTGTTGTCTATCATACCAAAGTCAAGATTTTCTTAATAGAACACTACTAAGACAGCAGGCTCTGTTGCGTTTGTCACCGTCAGCTTTACAAAACACTGAACTGTATCATAACACTTTATTTTATTATACTATACTATATTATTAACTTTATTGTTATATTCATACTGAGGGAAGGATAAACAGTGTTTTGGTTTGAGGTTGTTTGTTGCTGCAATTCCTTTCTTGACCGTTAGTAGTCCGAAATTACCTATTGTATTTTTAAGTAATCTAATTGTTTCTGAAAACCATAGGTGCCATACTTATTGGCACCCCTAACTATTATCGTTCAGTTTTACTGAATTTAGTTAATCTCAGTCTAAAGGAACTACTTTGTGCCATTCCAACACTTCCAGTTTCACTAGAGAATAAAAATGAGGGGAACCAGAAACTGGGTTTCAGTCATGTCTATTGTTCATGTCCCGACCTGGAACTTCCACAACACATGACAGTGCATAATTCTCATATCATGACAAGGAAGGAAGATGGCGAGGGAGGCCATAAAGAGCCCAAGGATCACAGTTTAAGAATTGCAGAAATTGGTTTCATCTTGGGGTCAACACGTCTTAAAAAGAAACATAAAATAGCACATCCATACCAACAAACTCTTTGGAAGTCCTTACTCAGCAAAATAAACAAAACCAAGAATCTGAAGTTTGCTAAACCTCACTAGAATTATGACTGAAAGAAAGTGCTATGGTCATATGAGACCAAAATTGAGCATTTTGGCCATACACACCATTGACATGTTTGGACAAAATAATAATTATAATTATATAGCACCTTGCTGTGTTTGGGGCTGTAATGCCAAATGTAATCAGGCACAGAGTGGATTGGGATTTTTCTGATTCATTGTTTTAAAGTCTACATCGACCCAATGGAACCTGTGGAATCAGAGACTTAAAAGGGAGGATAACCCAGATCATACAGTCAATTTACAGGGCAGTCTCGTATCTACTAAACTGGGGACAGGCTGGCAACCAGTGACACATGACCAGGTTTGCGGAGGCCCAACTTCTTCGGACATTTAAACAGACGGATATTACAGGGATGAACGAACAGGATTGCGTATTTGTATTGGTGTCTGTATGTACGGAGGTTGCCTGGCTGGTGCAACTGGGTTATACAGCCCACTATGCGTCTGAGGGCGTTTTTGTTACTGTGCAGACTCTATAAGAAGTGCAGGGTGTAGAAGTCATAGCTTAGGCTTTGTTGCTATGGCCAAGCTTTTATTTGCTGAGGTTTTTTTTGGTTCATCATCTTGCTGATGCTGTATCTGACCAAAACATTTTGGTCTCATTTGGTCATTTACATTTTTATTGAATGAAGGTCAGATTATACCAAATTGAACATTTTTAGATACAGCATCGGCATGTTTGGCATTGAAACAGAGAGGCATAAAAGGAGATTTGGTGGTGGGTCAGTGGAACTGGTTAAAGTCAATGGTATCCACCAAGTATCAGGCAATTGTGGCTGACAATCTGGTTCCCTCTACCACAAGGCTGAGACTTGGCTGTAGTGGACAATGCAAGACAATGACCCAAGCCTCAATCTAATAAAATAACGGTGGGCTGAACTGAAGAGGGCAAACCCGAGAATCTGAAGGATTGTTCAAGGATCTGGATAGAAGAATGGTCCAAAATCTGTCCAAATGTGTTCCTTAACCTTGTCAAGCATTACAGGAAAAGCTGTTATCTTTGCCAGATGCTCCAAGTACTAAACCAGGGGTGGCAATTATGGAACCTTGATTTTGGTGAAAACTATTTTTTAGGAAATGGATGTTTAATGGTTTGGTTGGTTCCATTGAAACATTAATGAATTACAGCATCACATCTTCAGCATTTTGAGTTTCTCAGTAATCATGTATATTTTATTTTTAGGAGGGGGGGGGGTATTGCCAGTCAGGGGTGTTGCTGATTCTGGAGCCCACTGTATACCATGCCCCAGCTCAGACAATCCACTGCTTGTATTACTTATGTACTCCCTATCGCCACTTCACTAGAGGTCTTTTCTTGGCCATCTCTTTAAATTGCCTGCAATGGAATTCCAAGCTCCTTATATGGAAATTTAGGGGCTTCAATTTATGCTAATCACAAGTTTTGTGATTTTCATTTAGAATTGATAGGTATTCATCAACATACACATGTGGATATAAAAAAAGCTGTGTCTACGTGCATTTGATAAATCCAACAGAATTTATTTGTTTCCAATTGCACAAATTTATGAATGATATGATGAATGAAGCCCAGTGTGTTGTTCAGTCAATCATTTAGTCAATTATGAAATTAATGAAGTTTGTATAGTGCTGCTAACACTCTGATTGTCCCTAGGTCCTTCAGGGTGGTGAGAATCTGGCATATAATTTGGATCTCAGGCCAAAATGGTTATATTTCAAAGGGTATAGATGTGATGTAATGTTTACAAGCTTAACCAGCTGTTCCCATTGATTACTGAGATACATGATTGAATGTGTGTTCTTCATTTAGATGAAGAACAATGCGTATTGTTTTAAACATAATGGGTCCTATACTAAATGTTTTTCATCACCATGGTTAGATAATTTAGTTGTTTGAAATAAATGCTAATTTGGTGTCAAATCATTTGTGTTTTAACTGACCCTGACCACCCCTGAACTGAAATGCTATTTTGCTGGCTGTGCGAGAGAGAGAGAGAGAGAGAGAGAGAGAGAGAGAGAGAGAGAGAGAGAGAGAGAGATAGAGATAGAGAGAGAGAGAGAGAGAGAGAGAGAGAGAGACCATCTGTACACGGAATGTCAAATTCCGGCCTGTGTGCTCATTTGTTCCCTGCAATTACCTTAGTTTTAGTTTTCTGATAGCTCTATAGCATGATTCGGTAACAGCCACTCGGAGCATGGAATTTGAGACACAACCACTATCTCAATGGCTCTTACAGGTGGTTGTTATGGGCCTTTAGTGGATGCATTTTGGACTACAGGACCTTAACTGTAGTTTTGTTTCTTTTTTATATGTATTGCTCTCAGTGGCGGTGATATAGGCAGGTGCAGCAAGTGCAGCAGCGCTGGGGCCTTTAGTTTCGGAGGGGCCATGTCTCTCTGTGTCTTATATCAGTTAATCTGGTTTTTTACAGGTCTTTTTTATTTTAACCACTCACCGGAAAATAACACAAAGACTACATTTGCCTTAACAATGGTGTGTGTTCATTTATCCTTAAATATGCAAACTTGTCTCGGTCATGCTTATTACACTTTCTTTGTACAATATGTGATCATGTTGAATTTATACCATGTATCTATTTTAGACTGGGTGGCCTGTAGCGTAGTGGTTAAGGTACATGACTGGGACCCGCAAGGTTGTTGTTCGATCCCCGGTGTAGCCACAATCCGCCCAGCCGTTGGGCCCTTGAGCAAGGCCTTTAACCCTGCATTGCTCCAGGGGAGGATTGTCTCCTGCTTAGTCTAATCAACTGTACGTCGCTCTGGATAAGAGCGTCTGCCAAATGCATTAATGTAATGTATTGTAAAATGTCTGTCCAATGGCGCTGTGTGTGTGTGTACATGCATAGATTATATATGCGTTTGCGTGCGTGTGCCTGCGTCTTAGAGGAAGGGCCCATAAAAAAATTGCACCGGGGCCCATCCTTACTAGCTGCCACCACTAATTGCTCTCCAACTATTAACTTGGTATGAAATAAAATACTTTGTTATAACCTCTGTTATCATTTACTGAGGAACTGTATTCCTATAGGTTATTTAAAGAGAAACTCCATTATCTCAGCTTGGCGAAAACAAAAGTGCAAGTGTGTGTTTCCTGTAATCTTTCAAATCAATGCGCCATGGCAAGGCTATTTTAGAAATGGACTTACTCCTGGTAGGAAGCAGGTGTAAATTAACTCTATATCAAAGCAAATTTAGTTGTGATGTAAGTTATTGCGTGGTTATACTGGTGCAGCAGGCTGCTGTTTCTTTATACCAGTAAGCAAGGCAGAATGTACTAGTATCCTAGCAACCTCCTGTCTTAAGGTGCCTAACAGCATTAGCCTACACAGTGACATTCAAATGTAAACAGCAGGAAAAACATGTAAATAATTCCCACATGCATATAAACACATAACGCAGAAGCAATTTCAGTCTTTAAACAAACTCACCCACTGTCTTAGTTAGAAATTCCAGTTGCAGAAGACCAACAATTGTCAAAATGTGTTTCTTCTATTTTGGTTTATGTGTTTACTGTAAGCAGCTGGATAATTATTTATTGCGTTGGTAACACTTTATTTGACAGTGGTCGTCAGGACATGACATAATACCTGTCATGAAGTGTCATGTCAATGACACCATTGTTATAAGAATCTTTGGTTCATATTATGACAGAACTGACATAACAACCTGCATAGAAGGCTCACTGGTGTCATACCACTGATTTATCATGACATTTGAAAATGACTATGTCAATGAATAGTTGAAAGCTATGTCACGATATGCCACCCTGCCAATTAGTGATAAATCATGCAGAAACAGCTTGTCATGAGTGTATATTATTTTCTTTGTAGGTTGAGGTTGAGGTTGTAAGTTCATCTTTATATATAATGCACCAATGTGCATTTTGTTGTGAAACACATCTCAGCGCTAAAGTATTTATGTCATATTTATTCAAGGGAGCTGAACTCCGTGAAATGCTAGCCCTGTAAAAATACACATAATAAACTGTGTAAATCAAATAAATTAACTTCATACATATACATTTTGTAATATTAATATGACATTGTTTACAATATAAGGGTAGCACTACCGCCTCACAGCAAGGAGGTCTCTGGGTTCGAATCCTGGTAGACTGGAGCCTCTCTGTGTGGAGTTTGCATGTTCTCCCCATGTTTGTGTGGGTTTCCTCCGGGTACTCCGGTTTCCTCCCACAGTCCAAAGACATGCCGGTTAGGCTGATTGGAGAGTGGGTATGAGTGTGTGAGTGAATGGAACCTCTTCAAGCTGCAGCTCTCCCTGTCCCTCCCTACCTCCCTGTAAACCATAATTGTTGTCTTTCTGTGATTTACTTGTATCAGGATGTTTAGTTTGGCTAGGTAAGCGGTTTGTTCATACATTTGCGTGTTGCGGTATTAAGATTAAGAAAAAAAGAAAAAGAAAAAAAATGTACTTCCCTCTATGGTCTTTCAGTGCACTTATCCCTGGTTATGGGTATGCACTTTGCACTTTGTTGTATGTCACTCTGGATAAGAGCGTCTGCCAAATGCCATTAATGTAATGTAATGTAATGTCAAGACTGGCGACCTGTCCAGGGTGTATTCCTGCCTTTCACCCAATGTATGCTGGGATAGGCTCCAGCCCCCCTGCGACCCTATTCAGGATAAGCGGGTTAAAATATGGATGGATGGATGAATGGAAGTTTACAATATTAATATTTAAATTTGGAATTCCTTAATCACGACAATGAATTAGTACAGCGAGGTTATGAGGCTTCTTGGTTTCAAGCCTAACTTTTCTATCGATGGTTGTGTTTCTAGAACTTAAAGGGCTACAATACATTTTATTACCAAAAGAACAGTTAGCGTCAATGCAAGATATGCATCATCTGTAATAATTTTATAGAATATATAAAAATGTATAGTATAGTATAGTATAGTATAGGAGTCCCACCATTCGACAACACAATCTCAAATAATGATACAAACAAGTTAGATTAACCCCTTAAGTATCGCCCCCTTTCCTTAACACACACAAAATAAAATGGTTACTACTCTTGAACATTTCTGGAGAGGTGCATGTTGAGAATGCAGCTAGGCGGTACTTACACCGTTGGCTCTGCGTAGATTCAAGGCAGAAGTATAAATCAAGCTTTAGGATAACACACCCTGTTGAGGGTGCCATCGGCCTGGCCTTTTGGGCCAAATGCAGAGAAGTATCATGGGTTGATTAAAAAAATACCAGGTGAATGCAATGTTTTCTTTCTGATGAAGGCATGGTGAAAACAATGATTGATATTCACACACAATGCTTCCAGATCTAGGCAGCATGCAGGCTAGACCAGAAAGGTTGGTAGTTCAGGCCCTGGTGTAGCCACGATAAGATCCTCACAGCTGTTTGGCCCTTCAGCAAGGTCCTTAACCCCACAAATCTCCAGGGAGGATTGTCCCCTGCTTGGTCGAATCTACTGTCAGTTGCTTTAGATAAAAGAGACAGTTAAATAACACATTATTATAATTATATAAGAAGCCAATAGATGCTCTATTTCTAGTTAATCTTGGCTGCATTTATTCAGAATGTATGGGTTTGTCAAGTTACTATTTTTGGCACTATTTTTGTAAACATACAAAGCTAAAATGCCACCTTGAGCACCGAGCCCAAAATCACAGGGTGGGGAGGTGGGGGTCTGGGGGGCCTGGCTGGGGGATTGCCTCCTATTACTTTAGGCCTACATGTTATTTGCTGATGCTTTTATTCAAAGTGACTCACAGTTAATTAGACTAATCCCCCTGGAGCAATGTGGGGTTAAACAGTCTTGCTCAAGGGCTGTGAGGATCTTATCATGGCTACACCAGGGCTTGAGCCCTTTGTAGCCGGGTTCTTCCTGAGAATTCCCTTTCAGGAGTTTCTCACCACTGCTTGAGTGTTCTTACATGCTTTTTGGGGGTTCAGGCCTGTTTTTTTGCCCAATCTTTGCTATTCAAATGAAATTGATTTGGTTCAGTTTGTCTCTATAAGAGGCATAAAGCCAGGTTTGCAGTATGAAGTATGAAGAATAATTTTGATGATTTAACTTCGGCATAAATAATGTAAATAAAGCATGACATGCCAAAGATGGCTTATTGCCAGGTGGCATAGTGAGATGAGGTGTGATACCACAATCGGAGGTGCTGGGCTCTTGCACCCATTTGGCAAAAATTATATATATAGTCGGTTGGATAATTCAGTTTGATAAATGCAATATTTTAAAGTATTCCTGCAGTGTTTTATTTATAGAGAACACTACTCTCTCATAACGTGGTCAAGCAGTCGCTGCACAGAGTGCAGAATCAATCCTGGAGCTGTCGTTGGGCCTAGTAACATCGCAGGTAGAAGCTTAAGCAACCTCCTAAGGGATAGTTCAGGAAACACACCGAGAATAGTAACAGCTTTAGTAAGGTATACCTTTCAAGCCTTCGTAAAACGCTAAGAGACATCGTTATCAGGAAACATAGCCCTGATCCCTAGTCTTACTTGATTGATTCAACATTTTATGAACACTCTCAGTTGCAGTGGCTATAGTTAAAGTACTTGTACATTTGTAAACTGAACTTGTTTTAAATAATGCAGAATAATAACAGTGGTTCTGCATAATTAACCAACATGGATATTGTTTTCATCAGAACAGTTTAGCAATAGATTGTAGTAGAATTTTGTTTTTTGTGATGAGAACAAACAATTAGTTATACTTAAAATGATATCTTTAATTTATTGCAAAGTGCGCAGAGGTAGTGCTGCCACACTGAAAAGCAGTGGTGCTGAGCAATGTTTTTCGCTGTTGAAAAAATACATTTTGGGGAAAGCGTATTACTTTTACTGTTCCTGTTTGAAGTGGTATTACTGGATGCCTTTTTTATTGGATATTCATTGTGTACCAGGGTAAGGGGAGTTGGGGGATTAAACACCAGGAGTAATTTCCTGAAAAACGACAGAGAGGGCAGAAGGTTATAGGTACTTCCTGGACAGGATTGAATCACCTTTGAATCCCCTATTCTCTGCATATACCCCCTACTCTGAGTATAGCAGGGCTGAACCTCTATGGCAGGGTGGCAGAAGGGGAACAAGGAATTTCCATGGTCACGCCAATAAACGTCTTTGCGTTCTTTCCTCAAACCTTCCTACATATTCTTTTTTTAGCTGTGTAAAATTGCCTTTGGAAACATATAAACCCAGTTCCTTCTGCAAGTTATCCTCCAGAAAAGTGACTTGGCGCTGTCTCACTACCAGAGGGGTGGGAGGTGAAAACCTCAGGAGAATAACATATGGAAACATGTTGGTTTAACAGTTTTTGGGCACTTAATTTTCAATCACACTGAACTGAAACTACCCAGACATTGGCAGAGTCATATAAAATGAAAATATTACCATAATATCTAGACATTAAAATAATATTCTGGTACTGTTATGGAGAGGCAACACAAATGCACTGTGATCTCTTGTTATACCCATCATGTTTTATCCTGAAGTTCAGAAGAAAGGTATTTTTTGTATTAGCTGAGCCAGGAACTATGAGTTATGGGATCTCCTTACAGAGAAAGACATTTGCCATAATTCCACATTGGCAGTCTGATCAGCTTTTGTATCGACAGCAATGAGTGACATCTTTTTGTTGTTCAGCATCCCTGACATCAATCTAAGATGTTTTTGGGATGTCTGGGTGCTGTGAGTATGCTCTAATTTATAAAGATCATGATGACTCATTCTAAATCAATTCTAACTGAAATGCTTTCACCAGGAAGCTTTAAACATGGAATGGCTAAAATGACATGAGCATGGTGTCCAAAATGATTTAAAGCAGGCATTGTGATGATCATTTTCATTATAAAAACAGTGTCCATGTTTAATAAATCATACATATCACCATAATGAACACAATTTTATTTGCTTATAGCCCCTTGTAATAAAGTATTTTATGATGGCTGGTACAGTTTTCTCAAAATGAATTTCATTTTCTTGTGCATTTTATGTAACTCCCTATGTCAGCCATCAGAACGCACTGCAGTTTTTTAAGAATGCTTTATAGGAAATACACAACATGTTATGATATAAATATGTTACATATGACACTATCATATTGTATCATACTATATTTGATGTACATCATAAAAGTGATGAAACATTGTGTATGTTTGTGAAGGCTATGTGAAGTTATGCTCAATATGAAATGTTATCCCATATATTGCAGCTGGATTTTTACATCTTAATGTTAAGATAATATATTTTATTTTCTTTAGTTGGTGTTTTATACAGTGGTGAAGACACTATACACGCTGGGACACAGTTTGTCCTTGATAGCTCTCATCACAGGAAGTACCATTCTCTGCCTTTTCAGGTAAGCATATCTGCATATTATGTGCATACCATCTATGTCTGGTTGGCCTTTTTAAAAATGCTTTCATTTCTGATGATAGCAATACAATTAATTTAATTGGAATGTTACATGTTCGGGGCATTCTATTATAAGAGTGGCACATGTATTGAACGTACTTTGTTAGATGTACAGTGTATTGTAGATCTCACAGTCAAAAAAATTGCGAGTCCTGAGAAAAATCTTAAAATGCCAGAAAATGCATTTGAAGAAAGGTCTGAAGAAACAAGTGTCAATTCCAATAAATTCTGAGATTGAGAATATAAGGTCATCTTGTTCTAAATGGAAAGTCAAAGGAAACATAGATTTAACCTTTAAATATTTCTAGGGGGGTCGACTTAAAGGTAAAATTGTATGAAGTGAGTGAGGTCAGGAAAAAAAACTATCCAGGTCTATCCAGCTCCGACAGATGTTGTGGCCCCTGTCAATTTCTCAAGAAGAGAGACAAGGACCACACATTTTGTGACTCTTATAGGTAGCTGGAGGCTATCCTTGAATGACAAAGCTTTAGCGCTGTCTGAATTTATTCCTGACTGTAATTTTAAAAAGTAACAAAACATTCACAATAAATGTAATAAATATGTAGTATAAATAATAGCAGTACTAGTTATCACAGTACATCAGTGAAAGTCCAAAGACATGCAGGTTAGTGACTGAAAATGTTGATTAAGCTGCTCTGTCCCTGGTAAATAAAATAAATGTAAATATATACATCTTGTACAAACAGATATCATAGATACTTGCTTGTACATCTTATACAGCTGAAACTGAAAATAATGCTTGCATTGGTTGGCACCATTCAAAACAGCAAACTCTGAACCTCAATATCTCACTCATTTCAAAATCAATCTCAATGCTAATGCCACAGGTCTACTACAATGGCAACTGGCTCGCCAACTACCGATTTTGGTATTGCTACGTTGCACCATTTCTGTGTTATGGATAGCCTTAAAAAATTAGTAAAAACATGAAGCCTTTTTTTGCGTAAAAGTAACTCAATTCAAATCCAACACCAGAGAACATGTCCGTAATTCAGACATTCAGACATGCTGTATCAGCGCAGATCTTTGACAACATGTTACAGCTTGTATTTCAGTTTGTGCAGAACAAGACTCTCATTTATACCCAATTATTTGCATAGCATTAACATGGCAGCATATTATTTTGATAAATTCAACAGATACAAAATGGATTGTATATATTACATACAACATAATAATGTGTATTCCTACTGTGAGAATAAAAGTGATTTGTGGATGACACTATCATTGGGTGACTGAGAATGCACAGTAGTTAGCAATGACGTATTATTAATTATAAGTATAGGCCCATACTAGAGGGTCTATATATCTGCTTCTACGCTTTTATCCAGAATGACATACAGTAGGCCTATATGAATCAGATCATAGCAATATACACTCCATACTGTACAATATACACTTTAATGCAGGATCTATTCATTAATTAAGATTAAATTATTCAATCAGTTTTTATGCAAAAGGGATATTATTTTATTTCATAAATGTTTAAATAATTGTAATAATCACATTTGAGAACCACTGATATTAACTGAGGCACGGTCGTAAATATTTTTGCATGGTCTAATTGAGGGATTTCAAGTTCCCTGCCATCTCCCCTTTCTGGATCTGGACAGTGCCACCCAGAAAAGTGAAAAGACTTCTGCTGAAAGACACATTGTTGTGCACTACACTGGAGGAGTGCAGGAGGGCGGAGTTTTGTTCCTACACATCTATTTGGTTGTTGATTCAAAGAGCATATTTGATTGAATCCTCAGCAGTGTAGGGGTCCTCGCACGGGACTCCAAATTATGTAGGGTCCTCGCACGGGCCGCCAAATAACGCAGGGATTTTATTCTCTACGAAACCGGGGCGCCAGTTAAACGTTGTGTTGCAGTATAACTGCGAAAAGTAATCAGTCTCATAAAATTACTGTTATCAGAAATATCCAACCACAAATTTAGTATTTTAATTAATTAAAATAACCAATATTAATGATTGAACATACCGATAACCTGAAGGTTGGAAGTTCTTCGAAAGACTGCTTTAACTCGGCTCTCATGTCTATGCGATTCCAAAACGGACACCGGGGTTCAATAAAATATATTTATTTATTTATTAAACACAGAACAGATAAACTAACGGGGATTAGTAGGGGAAGTTAGGGTGTGTGTGTGCGTGTGTGTGGGCGCGAGCAAGCGCGCGTGTCGCTTGAACAAAGGAAAGGTGGGAGTAGCTAGCTTGAGTAAGCTAGAGTTCTGGGTGTGGTAATGAGTTAGAGTTAGCTGTGAGAAGGGACTACTTGCGTAGTTTTACTCTATATATGCGCAAAAGACGGCGAATCAATTCACGTACATATATATGTAGCTAACCAAACACATTACAATGGTAGGATGGTAAATATTGAAACACAGATTCACAAAAACAGTTAAGACTAAACTAAACACTGCCTATGCCTGAATGTTTGTTCTCCTACTGAGTTCATACGCATTGCATCCAAAAGACGTGCTGTCCTTATAGGAGCCGCGATGGTGCTGTGAATGCGTGTCCTGGAGAGGTGCGCAGGCTGGGGCGTCTTAGCCGCGCGTTGTCGTCTGGTCCACTCGGTTGCTGGAAGGATGTTCGCTTGTCCTTTTTCCGGGTGGAAAAGTTTGTTGCTGTTGTTCGATGGTGAGCTTTGCAGGGGTAAACTGATGTAGCGTTCCGCGTACACCAGTTTCCACTCGCTATAGGCGACGAAGTTACCGCGAGGTAACTGGGTGTGTCCGTAGGCCTGGTAGTGCGCTGTGCAGCATTCAGCCTCTGTCCGAGTCTCGGAGCAGATGAGCTGAAGCGAATGGCCAAAAAGGGTGCGTCGAAGAGAAGAAGCAGAAGAGGCAGAAAAAGCAGAAGAAACAGAAGAGAGATCCCAAGAACTCTTATTCGGGACCGTTTATTGCTCCCGCCATTACGGGATTGGCTGAACCAAGTTAGACGTCATTTGTGGTGGATGTCGCAGAATTTTCCTGTGGGAATGTGGAAGTTGTAGTCCCTACATCCCCCCTGTGGTCTCAGGGTGCGGCTGAAGCCAGTGTTCCTCGAGAGCACAAAAGTCAGTTCACAGTCCACAGGTCAAATACATTGGGTCGGTAACACAGTTCACAATTGACTGACAAACATCCAGGCATTTATCAACAATTAACTAAACTGGTCTAAAACACATGATACAAACAATGTGAAACACTAAGTTCGAACAGTGAATACATTGTCGCAAAACATGAGAAACCTTGGTGAAAGGGTTAGTCGTTTTGTTAGTTCAGGTGTTTTGTTAGTTATTGGATGGTGTCCAGAAGGTGGAGCACCAACAGGAATGACCCAGCCATGAAAATGTTCAGATGATGTAGGGGTCTAGGATGGAGAGGCTGTAGCCTTTTTGGAAGTCTTGTTCAGACTGACCAATTGTTCTAGTCCCTACAGTCAGGTTGCTGACGAGGGTTGTCATCTGAAATATGTGGGGGCATTTTCAAATTAGGGCAGCTTTCTGTATCCAAGCTTAACCTTATGGCTGTGTCATCAGGAAGGAAATGGAGAGGTGGTCTCATTTCTAAATGATGTGGTAAGCTCACAAGTGGTCTTGTCTTGCTTGGGGAAGAGGTGGAGTAAGGCACACTGGGGTGTGGCAATATACTTGTAAAGATTACCCTGTAGTTTCTACATGCAATACTTTACGATGGTTCAGTCGGTGTAGAAAGAAGCAATGAACGTTTACGAGTTATAACAGGTGTCGGATTTAACTCTACAGTACCTACTTACGATCTGCGTTTGCTGCTGCTACATGCAAATCTAAGTGGCTGCTATAAACTACCAGTTTATTTTGCCACCCCCCTTTGGTAGGAAAGGTGTGCAAAAGAAAGTGGTCTTCAGCTGGGAGTCTGCCTGTGAGGAGACCACGGCTATAGATCAGTCTTATTCAACGTCTTTTGATGGAGGTTGAACAAGACCAGATAGCTCTTTGGAGTGGTTACTCAAGGCATACACACTACTGAACAAAGGTTAGAGGCTTTAGTTGTCCTCAGAGGAACTGAAGAAGCTCTCTTCAGACAAGGTATCTTCCCTATCAGAGTCAGGCTGGTCATGCTTGGGCCTACCGGGTCGGTCTTCTCTCCAATTCCGGCTGGAATCAGAGTGTGAGAAGCGACCATGGTAGCTCTTAACCGGGAACTTACTCACATGCCGTTGTTTTGAGCCATTAGATTTTAATGGGGCAACTTGGGAAGTGCCGGCGGGCTTGGTTGGAACAACGTGCTTAGCTGTTTCCAATACCTCGTTCCTGGGCACAATCCTTAAAGTGTCCCAGACCATTTGGGCTTCATTTCTTAATTCAAGGGCTGAGTGTTGGCCCCTTGAAAACAGTGAAACATGAGTTCGGACGCAGGGGTGCAGGTTGTGCACAAAAAGGGATTTGAAGGCTTGATCTTCATCTAAGCCTGGTCCGTTTCTGCCCTGGAAAAAAACATGTTTAAGACGTTGGTAAAAGTTTTTTGGTCTTTCTGTACGGCTATGTTTAACCTCCACAGATTTGATCATGGCTGTGGCCTGATCAAACCGTGGCAGGTACTCAGCTACCAACGCTTCACAAACCTTGGGATAGCTGGAACGAACCTGTGGTGGAAGTTGTTCCATAAATGTATGGATCTCTCTGGTTGAGGTTTTCCATACAAGTCGTACCTTTTCTCGATCGGTTGCCCTGGGCAGATCCGAGTGACAGTAGTCAACTTCCCTCAAGTAACTCTGAATGTTAAATTCGGAGTCCTTCGGGTCAAATGTGTGGACATACTTCGCCATGGCCTCTAGCTCCTCAAAGCGAAGACCATGTGAAGTTGCACTAGTCTGCCTGTTTGGAGAAGGAGAGCCTGAAATCACATTTGGATGTGAATGCGTTTCATGCGGAGCTCGACGTCCTCGGTTTGGTTTAGGGGGTGGAGCTACAAAACAGTCATTCTCACAATGGTTGGCAGAAGATGAATTGTCGCTGTCAGTGTACTGTACAGAGCTGTCACCTATCCTCTCAGTTATAAAGGGAAAGCTAGCGGGATTAGTGTTGCTTTTTGTGTGCCCAATTAATAACGTTAGATCTCCTCTACCGTGTGCACGGGAGGGTTCCCTGACCTCCTCATGAGAGGGGTGGGCATGGAAGGTGCAGTCCTGTACTTGCCTGACTGTTTCTCCCTTGCGGAGATGGACCACTGTTGGGATGGAGTCCCCCCTTTCCCTCTCCAGGGAAGAGGTGGGCAAACCATTGCATGGGTGGTCAACAGCACTGCAATCTGAGGAGACTGACGAGTCTCCATCAGAGCAAGCTGTGGAACCAGGATCTGACAAACCCAAATCAATTTGTGACCCCCCTTCCCCCGCCTTGTGGTGTAAGGAGGAAGCAGGAGAAGTTGGAGTTGGGCATGCCTGAGAAAGCAGGCTTACAGAAGAGAGTGGATGTGGTAGCTTATGGCATCCACTCTTCAACTGAAATAATTCCTCTCTGTAGGAACAAAGATCTGATTCGGCTGAATGCAGATCACGCAAGTATTGTACTGCTTTCTTGCCAACAGTTTGAAGCTCAAGTAAAACACTGGTGTGTTGTCCTTTGAGGTATGCCATCTCTGATTCTAAGTTTTTGTTGCTCTGAAGAGCAAGACTAATCTGTCTGGCAAAATTCAAGACCAGACAACTTAGAATTGGGTCTTTTGACTGGGTGGGGGAGTGACCTTTCTCGTTGATTAAGGAGAACATTTCTTTCCTACAATCAGTGAGGTTCATCTGATTCAGGAAAGCTACGTAGCCAGGTGCTAAACCTTGGGCTAAGACCGTAAAATAGGAACTGTGATGCTGATCACATTAATCCTAAATACCAGAATGTGATTGGTTGAAATTACAATTAAATTTGGATTTAAATGTAAAATTCAATTAATTATTAAAATTACTTTGACAAAGTAATTATAATTAATAATACAGTGCGGCTAATAATACTATTATTGATAATACGTATTATACCGGAAGGTAAATGCCAATCAACAAACTACCGTGTGAGATTACGAATGTAATGCCACAATGTTACACGAGGGGGCAGTATATTGAGAAAGCGGCTCATGCAGGCTTTAAAAAATGGTACAAGGGTGACATCTAGCGGTATTTTCAAAAAATTGCACTGGTGGCAATTTAGCTGAGAAAGAATGCCGAGAATTCGTTCTGGAGTCACGTGACATGAGCCAAAGCTCGTCTTTCTCACGCAGAGCTCCAAATTAGGAAGGGGAATCCGTTATGAAGTCACAAGACATGAAATTTGAGCCAAAGCTAGTCTTCCTCACACGGGCCACCAAAATATGTAGGGGTCCTCGCACGGGACTCCAAATTATGTAGGGTCCTCACACGGGGCACCAAAATATGTAGGGGTCCTCGCACGGGACTCCAAATTATGTAGGGTCCTCGCACGGGCCGCCAAATAACGCAGGGATTTTATTCTCTACGAAACCGGGGCGCCAGTTAAACGTTGTGTTGCAGTATAACTGCGAAAAGTAATCAGTCTCATAAAATTACTGTTATCAGAAATATCCAACCACAAATTTAGTATTTTAATTAATTAAAATAACCAATATTAATGATTGAACATACCGATAACCTGAAGGTTGGAAGTTCTTCGAAAGACTGCTTTAACTCGGCTCTCATGTCTATGCGATTCCAAAACGGACACCGGGGTTCAATAAAATATATTTATTTATTTATTAAACACAGAACAGATAAACTAACGGGGATTAGTAGGGGAAGTTAGGGTGTGTGTGTGCGTGTGTGTGGGCGCGAGCAAGCGCGCGTGTCGCTTGAACAAAGGAAAGGTGGGAGTAGCTAGCTTGAGTAAGCTAGAGTTCTGGGTGTGGTAATGAGTTAGAGTTAGCTGTGAGAAGGGACTACTTGCGTAGTTTTACTCTATATATGCGCAAAAGACGGCGAATCAATTCACGTACATATATATGTAGCTAACCAAACACATTACAATGGTAGGATGGTAAATATTGAAACACAGATTCACAAAAACAGTTAAGACTAAACTAAACACTGCCTATGCCTGAATGTTTGTTCTCTTACTGAGTTCATACGCATTGGATCCAAAAGACGTGCTGTCCCTATAGGAGCCGCGATGGTGCTGTGAATGCGTGTCCTGGAGAGGTGCGCAGGCTGGGGTGTCTTAGCCGCGCGTTGTCGTCTGGTCCACTCGGTTGCTGGAAGGATGTTCGCTTGTCCTTTTTCCGGGTGGAAAAGTTCGTTGCTGTTGTTCGATGGTGAGCTTTGCAGGGGTAAACTGATGTAGCGTTCCGCGTACACCAGTTTCCACTTGCTATAGGCGACGAAGTTACCGCGAGGTAACTGGGTGTGTCCGTAGGCCTGGTAGTGCGCTGTGCAGCATTCAGCCTCTGTCCGAGTCTCGGAGCAGATGAGCTGAAGCGAATGGCCAAAAAGGGTGCGTCGAAGAGAAGAAGCAGAAGAGGCAGAAAAAGCAGAAGAAACAGAAGAGAGATCCCAAGAACGTGTCTTGCTCTTATACGGGACCGTTTATTGCTCCCGCCATTACGGGATTGGCTGAACCAAGTTAGACGTCATTCGTGGTGGACGTCGCAGAATTTTCCTGTGGGAATGTGGAAGTTGTAGTCCCTACAGCAGCATGCCCAATGGTACATGGTTGTTTGAAGTAGACCACCATAGTTACAGTACCCATAGCAGGTATTAATGCATTGTGTGTTGGAAGCCTTGTCAGTGCATAGGTCAATATAATGTTCTTGTATTGTTCCTGGGCTTGTCTGTTAGTTTATCATTGTTTATAATTGTTATTCTTGTAATTTATTATTTTTCATATCTTATCTGGTCTGTTCTTTCATACATTACTATTAATTGGATTTGTGATTCCCCTGTGATGTCTGTGTCTGAATGTTTCTGAGTCAGAGTCACTCCCCTCTCTGCGTGATGCACTATTCAGGTGGTTTCCAGGTTTCAACATTCCTTCCCAGTCTCGCATTCCTTACTTCCTGTTTCGTCGCTAGTTAATGTTGTACAGCACTATTCTTACTAAAAACTACTAATTTAGATATTATACAGTACCAATTATATTAACAATGGTAAATGGTTGGCATTTATATTGCGCCTTTATCCAAAGCGCTGTACAATTGATGCTTCTAATTCACCCATTCATACACACACTCACACACCAATGGTGATTGGCTGCCATGCAAGGCACCAACCGGCTCGTCACGAGCATTTGGGGGTTAGGTGTCTTGCTCAGGGACACTTTGACACAGCCCAGGCGAGGATCGAACCGACAACCCTCCGACTGCCAGACGACTGCGTCTCCCCCTTGTTATTGTATTATTACCCGTCATGTCCCTCACCTGTTGTTTAATTGTTTAGCCCTCCTCACTCCTGTGCCCCGCCTAGTATGTCACTTCCCTTCATGTATTTATACCCCAGTCTTGGATAGAACCCTTGTCAGAACGTTGATCATCTTTGCAGTTGCCAATTCTTAGTAAGCCTGTATTGATTGAGATTCCTGAGACACCGTTTGCCTGACATCGAGTTTGCCTTTGTCCCTTTGTTTTGTCATTTTCTGAGTCTTGGTTTTTGACATTTGTTTTGTACTTTCGACTTCCCCCTGCCTTAACCTATTGTACCTCTGCACATCTGCTTTTTGGATTTTTACCTTGGACTGTTTATTTACCATTCTTTTGGCTGTTTGGAACTGTTGTGTGTTGGATCTCCTGGCTTTGACTTCTGGACTGTAATAAACCACGTTTCTGATTATCCCTTGGTCTGTGCTTGGGTCTCTGACCGTACATAACAGTGCTTCTGTGAATTTCCTGTCTTTTTCCAGCTTTTGTCAATCATTATCTCTTCTTTAAACGTAGTTTTAACGTAGTTTTTGTGTTGAATATAACAATATAACAAAATGGCATACTCTCAGGTCCCAGAAGAGCCTACCACTTGAGTCTGAATTACAAATAACAAAATGGCTTGTTTCCCAGATTATGGTAAATACATTTATGCATTTTTTGTGTATTGTGTTTGTGTGACATTTTAAATAAAAAATGTGTGTTTGCAATACCTTGATGTACCATTTATACATTGTGTTTATTTTGGTCTTTTGTATAATTGTTTCTATGAACTTAGGATAATAAATAAAATAATAGAAATGTTTATGTGTGTGGTATAAAATCTCAATAGCAGAACCACGATAAAGGGTTTTATTAATAGTAACAGATTAGTCATGTGATTATTGAAAAATATTGTACTCTTTTCTTTTGTACACAGAAAGCTTCATTGTACCCGGAATTACATCCACTTGAATCTCTTCTTGTCGTTTATCTTGAGAGCTGTTGCCATATTGGTGAAGGACACGGTGATTTTTTCACATGATACCGACTGCACAGAGCAGCCATCTCTGGTCAGTCATGGTCAACAATTGGGTGTGCTTAAGAAGAGATAACATGCACGTGCTCACACACAAACACAGCTGGTTGATATTTAAGGAAAAGCTAATTCTGTTAATGCTATTTATTTAATGTGGTAAAAATGGGCACAGAATTGAATGTTGGTTTCTTTTTTTAGATTGGATGCAAGGCCAGCCTGGTTTTCTTTAACTACTTCATCATGGCCAATTTCTTCTGGCTGCTGGTGGAGGGGCTGTACCTGCACACCTTGCTCATGGTGATATTCTCTGAAAATAGACACTTCATCATTTATCTCCTGATCGGTTGGGGTAAGGACCATTTACAGTGTGTGTGTGTGGGAGGCACAAAGTAAGGAAGGAAGGAAGTTCAAATTTACTCACATATAAAAACCCTTGCAGTACATTTGTAAAAAGCACAATTCCAAAAAAATCTGTCTGAACTAAATCAGTGACAACTAAATGTGGGGCAGTGTCACCTCACAGCTCAGGTTCGAATCGTAGTCAGGGGCCTTTCTGTGTGGAGTGTGTGTTCTCGCCATGCCTGTATTGTATGCGTTTCCTCCAAGTACTCCAGTTTCCTCAAAAAATCCAAAGACATGCAGGTTCGGCTACTTAGGGGGGCTTTAGCGGCATGTTGCTGTGAAAGTGTGTCCATGCTCAGTCAATCTACCCTGTAATCTGTGTAAATAAAGGTGAATGATACATTTGCAGTGGCTAAATCTTGCTGTTCATCGGGTCTCTTCAGCTCTTTTTCTTTAGATTAAATGTGGCTGGATATGTGCAAAGTGTATGAGTATCTGTTGTATTATCTGTTTCATTCTGTGCTTTGGTTCCGTTTAGATTCTAGATTCTTTCTGTTCCGTTTTGATTATATAATATTTATTTATATAATATTGGAAATGCTTTACTTACATCTTCAGTACATAGACAGGATGTAAAAAACTTTTGGAACTGGTAAACTTGCCAATGGCTGTCATTAATGTATTTTTCCAGTTGTGATTTATTTGATGTGTGACCCTTCTCAAATCTTTTTTCTTTAACTTCCTTCAGGAATGACCTTTACATTAAAACAGAAAAGCATGAATTTGCATGCACTGTCTTGCTAATCACTGGTACTGTGTCTTATCTAGGAATTCCTACAGTGTTTGTGATAGCGTGGACTATCACTCGGATATATCTAGAAGATACAGCGTAAGTGTGATGTGTCGTCAATAGCTTTCCTAGAAGAAAGTCATTTATGAAGCATTTGGAACGGTATGACAACAGTATTATTAATCACAAAAAGCAATGTTTTAAGTGAAATGTTTGCATTTGCCAAAAGCCACAAAAGACATTAAATCAGCCAGACTGCTCTCCATCAAAAGGTATCAGCACAGAGCTTTGGCAGCAGCTGCAGCCCTGCATGTCTACTGTACTAAAAACATGTACTCACCACTGGGCAGATGGCTTAAGATTCATAAGTTTTCTCAAAATGCATATCAAGTCAGAAAATAGTTTTTCTAAGCATGCTGGAAAAGCAGTCAGCTTTCGTTTCTTTTTTCAGATGTTGGGAAAGAAATGACAATCCCATTCCATACGGAGTGGTCAATGGGCCCATAGCGTTCTCAATTATAGTAAGTATTGTGGATTACAAACATCCCATACTGTTTTTCGAATGTAGTGCATACTGTGGACTGTTCTCCATTTAAAATAAGTACTGTAGATTGTGTGAGGGATGTTTACTCGTAGTTGTGTGAAAGATTGAACCTTCATGTGTTTCCATGTGTTGTCAAAATCTCTCTGGAAGTTGGAATAAATACAAAAACTATGACCAGATAGTTGCAGATTTACCACAGAAGCTCTGCTACATTACTCCAGTATTAACATACAAGCATATTCACCACTGCTCTGGCCTAGAGCTCAGGAGCTTGTAGACACACTCCAGTAAATGTTCTACCTGTGGACCAGGCAGCACACAATCCAAAACTTAGGCACACTATTCCGTCCACATCTCTGATAATTGAATCCCCAGCTCCCACTAATTATTTTTTCTTGGAGGACTTGGCCTTGGATACCCTGGGGCTCATCAGTTCTGTTGCTCTCAGAGCCATGGCCTGGTTCCTTATCCTGCAAAGGTGCATTCAGCCTGTACAATCCCTGTTACAGCCTACAGTCAATCAAGTTTGTCTGGCCCAAAGATCCCAATTAAGCAATCCCATGGCAAATCATTATGATAGAGGTCAGCCAGTGAAACACATGTAGGTGCTCAACCAGCTGAAATGACCATCCTTGGTGTCTCCATTTCTGCTCAGATACTGCACCAGTCCCATAATGTAAGCTATGTAAGAGACACAGCCCCAGAACCAAGCAATTTGAGCCAGGGTGGCACCATTAATCCAAAAGGACAGAAAAATAAAACCCTCTGATTTAGTTGCCTAGCTGGTGGTCTGAGGATGAACAGCTTCTTGCAACTAGAAAACATATACAACAGTACCCAAAATCAAACCATATTTTTATACTAATAAACAAAAATACTTTGAGATAATCTCAGAGTATCTGAAAGTAATTTGTTTAATTTATTTTCACTATATTCAAACAGCATCAAACACAAAAGTGAATGTACTGTATGTATGCTTTTATTTCTCAGGTGAACTTTATCCTGTTTCTCAATATAATACGGATCCTGGTTCAGAAGCTCAGGTGTCCAGATGTGGGAGGAAATGACCAGTCTCAGTACAGGTGTGTTTCCCCATCAATGACCAGTCTCAGTACAGGTGTGTTTCCCCATCAATGACCAGTCTCAGTACAGGTGTGTTTCCCCATCAATGCGCTGTCTCCATACTGGAGGTGGTGTATGCTCCCATAGGCTAAGCTTCCTTTAATTTGAAATAAATAAATTAAATAAATGAGATAGTGACACGGATGGTGCAGTGGGTAGCACTACCACCTCACAGCAAGGAGGTCCTGGGTTCGAATCCCCATCGGCCGGGGCCTCTCTGTGTGGAGTTTGCATGTTCTCCCCGTGTTTGCGTGGGTTTCCTCTGGGTACTCCGGTTTCCTCCCACAGACCGAAGACATGCAGGTTAGGCTGATTGGAGAGTCTAAATTGTCCGTAGGTATGAGTGTGTGAGTGATGTGTGCCCTGCGATGGACTGGCGACCTGTCCAGGGTGTATTCTTGCCTTTCGCCCAATTTATGCTGGGATAGGCTCCAGCCCCCCTGCGCCCCTGTTCAGGATAAGCGGGTTAGGAGAATGAATGAATGAGTATTCATCGAGGTTGGGGCGATAGTCAACAAGTGCAACAAACAACAGCACTGCTTGTTCTGCTTCCTCTAAAATGTTCTAAAACAGTTTCTTGCTCTGTTAAAATATCATATAATTAGGTAATTTAAATGTCTGTTGAAAGAACAAACTCTCTACAAGCAGTGAAAGATAACTTATGTCTCACACATCATCTTCATGGGCATGATCTACATTCACTGAGCAACTTATTCATGCAATTATGTTATCAGCCAATCATGTGGCAGCAGTGCAATGCATAAAATCATGCACATACGGGTCAGGAGCTTCATTTAATGTTCACATCAAAATGTAATCCAAGTGACAAATCACCATGGAATGATTATTGGTGCCAGAGAGGGTGGTTTGAGTATCTCAGAAACTGCTGATCTCCTGGGATTTTCAAGCACAACAGTCTCTAGAGCTTGCAGAGAATGGTGCGAAAAACAAAAAAAAACATTCAGTGAGCAGCAGTTCTGCGGGTAGAAATGCCTTGTTCATGAGAGAGGTCAGAAGAGAATGGCCATACTGGTCAAAGCAAATAACCACACATTACAACAGTGGTAAGCAGAAGAGCCTAATAAAGTGCTCAGTGAGTATACTTCAAAGCAGTTCTGTAAATAGTTCTCAGAAAGACATGGTAGCCTTCCCTAGCAAAAACTCACTCACCACCTATGTTTCCTCTTCAGTGCCCAAGTTCAGGTGGGTAAAATGTTTGTAACACAAAGCTTAGTATTGTCCACCAAATACATTATAGATAAGTTCCAACAGCAATGCAATGATCCCAAATGATCTGGTCATTGTGGCAGATCTCATACAGAGAGCTTTAGTTGTGTCAAACACAAATTTTCTGAAATGGGTTGTTGACGTTTATGCATACCAACATTTTTCTTCAAGTACAGGTCATGAGAAATTAAAAGCCCATGTCTCACCAAACACCCATATTAGAAATGAGCAGCATTATGCATTGTGAAAATAAAAGTGAGGTGATTATAAAATAAAATTCAAAAATTAAAATTGTGGTTCTTATTTTCTGCTTTCAGGAGACTGGCCAAATCCACTCTACTGCTGATCCCTTTGTTTGGAGTCAATTATGTCATCTTTGTGTATCTGGCAGAAAATGAATCCATGGAAAATTACAAAATATTTTTTGATCTGGTTATCGGGTCATTTCAGGTAAAGTGTCCATCCTGCGTGTCACAATGATATATGATCATTCCATGGAGATTGTAGCTATGATATATTATGGAAATGTTATCTTTTCAAATAGATATACTTTTTAAAACAATATTTTTGTTTTGCAGGGCTTAGTTGTGGCCATTCTCTACTGCTTTTTAAATAGTGAGGTAAGCTTCCTCCCATCACCCTTATTTTAACATCAGTGGTAAGGGCTTAGCTCAGTCTAATCATAATAGCAATTTAGTCTGACTTGGCTTTCATAAAATATTAGGTTTAGTTAGAATCAGCACCAGAAAAGCAAGAAACAACCACTTGCTTTACTATAAAAATTTAATAAAGTGCTCATCTCCTTCACAAGATGTTAACATAACCTTTTCTCTGACTGTGACTAGTGAATGAAATAGAAACAAGCAAACACAAGGAAATCCTAAATGGTTTGGGAGTACAATCCAAAATAAGGGTTTGATATTTCAGACTACTGCTTAATATCCAATTGCTATTCCCAGTCACCCAATCCATTTCATCCTGTAAAACACTGGAGAATCACCTAGCTTGGCTCTGTGGTTTATAATTTTGGATGTTGATGCTGTTTGCTTCACCATGTCATTAACCTCCACACACAATTATCAAAACAAATTGCTCTCTCATATACTGAGTTTTCCAATTGCAAATTAATGCTGGTGCCTAGGAACAGCAAAAATAGAAATATGATGGCCTTTGTGTTTTTCTCATTTGAGGTTTGTAAAACAAAATAAAAAAAGGCAAAACAAGCAAACACCAAAACACCAACAATACCTCTCTCTTCTCTTCTCCACAAAGACCTGCAGCATACAGTTGCTTGTATACAGTTTTTTTTGTCGTTGTTCTTGTGGTGAATTTGCTACCATCAGCTCCTTCAAAATTGATGTATCGATTGTTCTATCGCAAAATCGCATTTGATAAATTTTGCTAAATATTTAACACCATTTTCAATTAAATCTTAAAACTGAAATTCATGGTTGAAGATGGCTTGTTTAGGAGCAAACATTACAGTGCAGTCCCTAAGTATTCGGATAGTGGTACAATTTCTGTTCTTTTGGCTCTGTACTGCAGAACATTAGATTTTATAAGAAACTATGAATATGAGGGTAAAGCATACTGTCACCTTTAACTTGAGCGTAGTTACAACCATATTGAGTGAACCATGTAGGAATTACATCCCTTCTTATACATAGTCTACCAACTTTAGGGGACCAAAAGCGGTTTCTGATTTGTCAGGTGTATTAATTTATTGCAGGTATAAGAAAGTTTTGACTATCTAGTCTTGATTCTGGGCTTTTTGCTATTGCCTTTGGTATCTGTTATTGGTGATTGTCAATATAAGGACCAGAGTGAAAAGTGAATGAAAGTCAAGGAAGCCATTTTGAGACTGAGAAATAAAAAATAAAAAAACAGAGAGATAGGCGAAACTTTTGTCATGTTGACAAATACCAATAACAGACTCCAAATGCCTAGAATCAAGACTAGATAATCAAGCCCCGATACCTGCACTAAGCAAGGAATTGAATACTCCTGACAAATCTGAAACGGCTGAGAAGCCATCTGTCCAATTACTTTTGGTCCCTCAAAATGGGGTGTCTGTATAAAAGGCTTCCTACACGGATCACCCAATATGGATGTAAATACCCTCAAATTAAAGGTGAGTGTCTGCATTTTACTTCATATTCATTGTTGGATTTCCAATCCAATGTGCTGGAGTACTGAGCCAAAGGACAGCAATTGTAAAACTATCCAAATACTTATACTTCTTGGAGGGTCTGTACTAGGCATTTACAGGCTTATCTGTACTTGACTGGATCTTTGACCCGATCAGTTTATCACCATGTCCTGTGAATCGTTCGTTGAAATATGATGTAATGAGAGAGGGAGAGAGACTGAGAGGGTGCAGGAAGAGAGAGAAAATAAACCTTAAGTACATTGCTAGTTGTTAATATCATATTATTGTTGTAATTAATGTTGTATTATATTATTTTATAATTACAATATTTATAATTAAAGAAATAACTAATCTAATACTAAAAGCAGTAATGTATTGCTAAATGTTGTGAAAGAAACAATTGGTTGTGGCCTGATGTAGGTGCAGAGCGAGCTGAAGAGGATGTGGAGGAGCGTCTGCCTGACCTATCTGAGCCGCGAGTATCGGCTCCATAGCTCCTCCCTCTCTCAGAACAGCTCAGAGTCTCAGTTCCACCGGAAATCAAGGGCCCAGTCCTTCCTGCAGACTGAAACCACCGTCCTGTGAGGACCACCTCTTTTCACCTTTTAGCATACTCACATTTCATTTTTTCATTACTCAGCAGGTTCTTGTAATTGGAGACCTTATTATTGTGGTGATAAAGTTGTCTGTATTGAGTTTATTTTATTGTTTGTTTGGTTTTATCATGATTAAATTGATCAATTTGGCACAAGGTGTATCAAATTGATCAATATGATATTTCATGGTTGTTCTCTAATTCTGATTTTTTTACCGTTCTTCTCCCAATCTATTTCAATTGCCCATGTTGCATGAACCCCGGTCCTCGGTGTGCAACTGCAACAAACTAATGCCTGTGTCAAGGTCTGTTACTTAGCATTTTATGGATGTTTGAACTTTAAACATGGAAATGATCTACACTGGTGTAGTATAGCCAATCTGAACTATGAGGTTTGCGTTTAATTTATGTTTCGTCACCTATTTACTTTTATAAATCCTCAAATAAGAAAGTGGGTAATGTTGACTTGGAACTATTGGAACTATCGGGGACCAATGGTGTAATTACCTAAATAAGGAAAGGGTGTTTGGAAATGAGAGGGAATCAATGTAATTTGTTACTTTATATGAATATCACAGCAATTTACCCACTTCACCATTTGCTTTTAATTTATTGCAGTTATGAGAGATTAACTGCATCTACCATTAGAGTTGAAGTGACAGAATAATATGCCCAATTGATTTGATTGCTCTGTGCCATTGCCGCTTGATAGATCATTGCAAAGCTAAGAAAAAACATCTATTTAACTTGAGCCCTTGGACTACTGCAGAGACTGGGCATCTTTCTGGGCCACATGTCGAGAAATCTGTGTAATGTTTTTCATGCCACACCCCAACAAGATGATACTGTGTACAGCCTAGTGGCAAAGGTGGCTAAGGTGACCTACAGGGTTGGGGGTTCAAGCCCCGGTGTAGCCATAATAACAATTGTAACACACTTTCAACTGAGTGTGTCAGAGCCTGTAGTTTGGATTTGAAGGGGATTATTGACATCTTTGCTGAAAGGAAGGCTCAACAAATTAGTTCTAAATTATATTTTAAAAGGCCTTGTGGACAGATGAGACCATGATTAACTTGCATCAGAGTGATGGTAAGAGCAAAGTCAAGAGACTAAAAAGAACTTCCAAAGAATCAAAGCACCCCCTCTTGTGAAATATGGCGGTGGGGCATGTATAGCTGCCACAGGTGCTGGCTCATCTGCCTTCATTTATAATATAACTGCAACTGCAATTTCAATCAAATGCCTCCACACTCATTGGACGGTCCTTCAAGACTAGAATCAAGTACTAGGTACTGAAAGCTCTCATATACCTGCACTAAAGCAATATTCCTACATGGATCACCCGGATAGCCATCCCCATCAACAAGTCAAACATTCCACAATTTCACATCCCATTTAAAGCAGGCTTGCACCTTATTCAGAAGCATACTGAATAATAATAAAATATGTTGAGAGTGTAATTAGATGCAAACCGATATAAAATGGGGTCAAGTCACAGAAAATGCCCTTTAATGTGGAGTCAAATGTGGAGTCACTGTAATACTATACTGGCTGGTTGTATGCAGAGCAGAAGTTACAGTTATGTAGTTGCTTGCGCACAGAGATGGACTATGCAACAGCAAAATTCACAAAAATAATCATGTCGCCAGATTAATTCTAAATTCTGAATGGTTGTTTCTCCTAGTTTGCATTTGCATTTTGGAATTAGAAATAATTATAGATTTGGTTTAATAGACCTTTGCTGTGAAAAGAATACTGAATTTGCCCTGATTTGTGTCATGCTTGTTTTGCCACCCTGCACGTTACAAAATAAGGAACCATTGTAGCTAAAGTTAAGGTATCAAAAATAGTTTATACAGATAGAACGGTGAATTTAAAATGCTTTCAAGCTGTATATCCTGTCACCATATTGATTGAAAATTTCACTGTGGAAAAAAAGGAATGAATGCAAATAACCCTGTATTTCAGCTGAAGTGGGTTTAAGAGATACTGTAGGCACTGCCAATTAGAGAACAAAAAAGATCTCTTACAGCACAATACAAGTCAATCGCAGCAGATGAGAAAAGTCTTGAATAACATTGTTAAAATTATTCATTTAAATATCAATCTAATGTACTTTCACAGAATGTGAATGTAATTTTGCCTTTTTATTTTTATTTTATTTTTTTTGTCAATCCTGATTGATTCTGTTAAATGTTCTTGTATTGTTAAGCCATCAGTATGTCTTATGAATGACCAAAGGATACATTAGGGCATTTGCGCCTGGTCCGACCTAGTTTCATGCCTCTAAAATATGTCTCACAAAACAAACAATGATTTGTGTATTTTACACATGAATTACTTAGATTTATTTGCACAACCAGAGTACATTAATATGATAAATAATACATGTATTTCTAAATAAATATAAACACATTATATTTCATACTTCTATTTTACAAAAAGTGTGAGACTGGGTTAATTAGATAATATGCACTGAAAGCCTTATTGCTCACCAGTGCATTCATAATTGAGTACAAAACCACTTTTGCCATTTCCTGCATACTATGCCAAGACATGCAGCTTTTCAGCTACTTTTTAATAACCATATTGTACAGTTTCTTGTTTTGTACTGTGTCAAGTCATTTAGATGATAATGTTAGTTGTCTTGAGTGCAAATCTTGATGGTGGTGATGCTTATTTTTCAATGTTCTGATCACTTTGTCCTTAAAACCATTTATCTCACAGGTCATGTTCAGTTATTTTTAATGTTAAATGCGTTGTGTCTTGTTTGATAACATAATATTACCACAGCAGCATTTGAGGTTCTCTTGTATACTGTAGTACATTCTTTAAATGGTTAATTGGTTTGTTACTCACAATATGTATCAGTATAGCATACTGTATATTTGAGATTGTTTAGTTTGTGTGATTTATAATCTGAGCACTGTCACGCTAGGATACGGCTACACCGATGGTGATTAAAAAAAATGCCTACACACATAATTTAAGCATTTAATCCAAATAAGCTCAAATCAAAAAAGCGTGACAGTGGTCCTTTAAAGTTCTGAGAAACTTTAATGAGGTAACCCGTATTAGGATGTCCATATTTCTTGGGAATCATAACAAAATGACAGAATTGTTGCCAGAAATTGCCAGACAAAAATGGTTGCCAATATGTTCCATTGTTTTCTACTCTTCACTGGAAGTGCCTATGTAATAAATTCTTGTTAATACCTTCATGTAGACATAACCCCTCTTGTTCAGTAAAATACTTTTTAGAACAACAGGATAGCATTACAAATTTTGGATAACCTAAGATGTAATAAACTATGTAACTTTTATTGCTGTGCCTTTTTCATTAGACGTATATGCTGTATTACAAACTGTATAGTATTGGAGGTCTACTAATCAAGGACAGTACTGTAATGTGGAATGTGTAGTTAATCATGCAGGAGTTTCTCAGAGAAATGTCTGCTTTATTGCACTGATGGTAATAACATTTTGACTAACCAGATAACTGGTGAAATCTGGCATCACATACTTCTAAAATGCACATGCTTTAAAAGCACAGTTTGTACCAAATGAAATCTTGAACAGTTCAGCACAGCTTCTTCTTGGCCATGTAAAACAGTGTTATTGATGTTTACCCTTACTTTACACAGTATTTCGAATAACAGTATTCAGGTATGATAACATTTGGATATAATACTTTGCCGATTGAGGAGGCAGGATTGGTGCAGTTTGGACCTTAATAAAACAATAGAACAAACAATTCTGTTCCGTCACTGGTATTGTTTTATCTTAAATGATTTATTGTGATAAAATGTTGTTGTCTATTAGATTTGTGAATGTCTATACTGTAAATATACCTCTATGACTTTTGTTGCTTTGTGATCTTCCTGCCAGCTGTTCCCATAACTGTGTTCTTTGAGTTTAATGTTCTTTTTGAAAATGTGGAATCACAGTATATCAACAGTATAACATGTGCCAGTATATCAACAGTATAACATGTGCCCTCTTCATTTTCTTGCCACAGTGTATCCATGTTCCAGACTATTTTTGATCATTAATAAAAACAAAATTTTCAGCAACTTGCCTTTGAGATCATTTTGAAAGACATTTGTTGTAGAGTTAAAACAACAAAACACATTTAAAATAAAATGTAGAGTTTTAAATAAAATTTCCTCAAGTGCAAATATGTGTACATTTGATTCTTAGTGTTAACAAAGGCCAGACCACCCGAGATATGGGTTTATATATTTTGTGTTAAACTGAACAGCAGTTTATAGAGCTGTTGTATTAGCTGTTATATATATAGTACAGGCTTGCTACATACAACTCTTTGGCTTGGTGTTTCTTTGATGGCGTCAGTTTCCCCGACCACAAAATGGAAGGGTGCAAATAGTATCCCAATACAAATAAACAATATACTTTTGTTTCTTCATCTACCCATGAAGCAATAAACAAAAAACTATATACATTATAGTTTTAGAACTATAAATAATATACAGTGGGCTACGTAATTATTGGGACCCTTGATACATATGCACAAAGAATTCTCTAAAAAAGAACATTTATTGACATAAGATTTATTCTCTAACATGTGTAAAGCAGTGTGATTTATTAATGACTACTAATTATTATTGGCACCCCTGGTTATATTTCCTGGTACTTTGTTGAATTAATCTTAATTAGTGCCCACAGACCACAGGCAGCAAAATATCTCCAAACCATCAATGACCCACCACCATATTTTTTGTATGAGGTGCTTCCCTTTGTATTTAGACTTGGTGGTACGTCATTTTTATACTGTCATGAAACAGGAAGTGACCTATTGACACAATATAGTTCATTTAGACTGAGATTAACTTAATTAAGTAAAATTTCACTTCAATTATATTTACAATAATTGTTGGGGGTGCCAACTGCCACCTGTGGTTCAGAAAAAATTAGATTACCAAAAATAGAAACAGTGAAACATGAGTAAATGTATTGAAATGAAAGTATATAGTTTTCCCATATGTTTGAACATAAAATCAGTGACTCAGTAAGCACTTTAGTAGGTATTCATTAGACTTATGTTTTACACTTCTACTGCTGTAGCCCATCCACTTAGAGTTGTGATGCGTTGTGCGTTCAGAGATGCTCTTCTACATACCACTGTAATGGTTGTGTGGTTATTTGCGTTACTGTCACCTTCCAGTCAGCTTTGACCAGTCTGGCCATTCTCTGACATCTCTCATTAACAAGGCGTTTCTGTCTGCAGAACTGCTACTCACTTTTTTTTCACACTATTCTTTGCAAACTATGAAAATCCCAGGAGATCAGCAGTTTCTGAGAGACTCAATCCACCCTGTCTGCCACCAACAATAATTCCATGGTTAAAGTCACTAAGATCACATTTTGATCATTCTGATGGTTGATGTGAACATTACCTGAAGCTCCTGACCCATATCTACATGATTGCATGCATTGCACTGCTGCCACACAATTGGCTGATTAGATAATCACATGAATATGTAGGTGTAATAAAGTAAGAATGTTCCCAATAAAGTGCTTGGTGAGTGTAGATCATTATCCATGTTGTTTATTATAAGCAGCCTCTTTTCTCCATTTTTATTAAGGGTGCCAATAATTCTGGCACCCACTGTAAATTATTTTTAATAGCTCGGATGAGCATGTATGACTTATGCACTGGCATACTAGATCAGATTTAACCCCTTCAGTATCGCCCCTTTTCCTGACACAAGCTTGAAAATGACATACCCAAAATGAACTGGTGACTTTTTCGAACCATTTTGACTACAGGCAGAATCCTGGTCTCTTCTGAAAGGTAACTCTTTCGTCAGACATTAGACATTGCTCCAAATATTACTAAAATACAGTTACTGAGGCTCAAACACAGTGAAAGAGGAAGCTTTTATTCTCACTGAAAAGACTTTCTGTATTTGATTGTACAGAAAATTGTGGCTGGAGCTGATGCAGTTAGAATAACTGTTTTTGCACAACAGTCGCCACGTGTGTATTGAAAATGCTACAGTTTTGCTATATGTTGAAAGGCTGTGTTGTTTTATGCAAGCCTAACAAACTATACACCATTGGAATGTAATGCCATTAGCTAAAATGCATTCCTCCAGAGAAATAATAAGTAAACAAAAAAACTTCTGTTGATGTTTTTCCGAGTTAGCATGTTCTTATAATTAGAAACTATTATGCATTTGGTTCGCTGGACCCTTGCCAAGAAAAGGACACTGACATTATCATATTTCTATGTATTATGTGGATTTCCAAATTTCGACGTGAGGTACTGTTGTCACAAAGCAATAGCATCTTAAAATAGGTTATAGAAAATTCATAGTTATTGAATCATAGTTATTGAAAATTGCACCATGAAAAAACCCCCAAAAAAACACAGCAGCCCAGCCCTGGGTTGATGAGATTTAAGGGGTTAAATCTTGATTTGCAAGTGTTACTGTTTTTTCTTGTCAAACACAGGAAAATTAATGATGGTGATAACGGAACATACCTAGCTGTGTCTGTGAAGAAGAATGAAGGCAGGATGTTGTTTACAAATGAAAACATTGATTTGAGAAAAGTTTGGGGTCGTCAATTCTTGAGTACCATACCAACGTCCATAGCATAGTGTGCCATTTGACACGTATTGGAATGTTAAATTATTAATCCAACCGCTTTTATTGTAAATATTATATTGGTCATTCATTGTGAGGCAATGGCCATGATCCTCAGAGATTTTCAAATCAGTTTTACATTTTCTCTCCCACTGAGAAAAATATATTTACAAGGAATACACAGAAACAATTCTCATACTCGAAGCAAACAGAAAAATATCACATCCAAAAAAACAAGGTTTTCTTTCTTTCTTTCAGACAGATGACAGGTGATGAAATCCAATCCATTTTAATAGATGGAGCTCTTTTGATACTGAAAACAATTGTAACAATTGTGTCATGATCAGTACCCTACTTGTGAGCTGCAGGAAACTCAGCTGTAGGGTTTTCTGTGTGATGATAAAGCTGAATTGTTTTACACCAAAATACTAGTTAGGGAGTAGATTCACTTGCTGGTACAGCAGTGTGCAGTGATGATTATATACCAACACATTTGTCTAAAAGCGGTCCCAATATAAATAATATTCGTTAAAAATTTTTGGTGAAAATGTATTGTAGGCAATGAGAACAAAAAAATAATTGTACATTGGGCTAAAAGTATGGCTAATAAACAGAAACTGTGAGAACACTCATTCCATGATTGTTGATGTTAGACAATTTGTTTAAACTGGTTTGAAGCAAAATTACTTCTGATGGTCAATTGTTCAAGTATTTAAGGTAACTTTGAGTAGTGTCACAACGTTAAGCACGATGGCACGACGGAAGGAGCTCTCTGAGATTGTTCGTAGCCTTACAAGACCCCGGTTGGTCACTTGATGAAAATAATCATCTGGTGACATAAAAATTATGACTCTTGGACTCTCTTTGGAATGAACTTAACGAGTGAAGAAATATAAAAAAATATGTGAATGCAAATGCAAAGCAAAGGGTGGCAAAATAGTCTCTTCTCCAAAAGAGACCATTATTTTTGTCTTCACAATATATTGTTATCTGTTTACTTATTTTCATCTCCATGAACCAATATTACATTAAATAAATACTTGAATAGTACTTGGTTTCTGATTTATCTTCATTGTGTTAAGTGTATAATCATCACTAGATCTCCATGTCTGTATACACCATGTATACACCATGTCTCTTGGTTCTGTTATCTCTTCCCATGATTTTTCTTATCATTCCTACGCTGATGACACCCAACTCTTCATTTCCTTCCCCCCCGACACCCAAGTCACCACACGGATCTCTGCCTGCTTGGCTGATATCTCTGCGTGGATGACTTCCCACCACCTGAAGCTCAACCTTGCCAAAACTGAGCTTCTCTACATCCCTGCTAAGTCCTCTCCGTCAATTGACCTCTCATTGACTGTTGAGGACTTTGTAGTTTCCTCCTCCCGTACGGCAAAGAATCTTGGGGTGACTCTTGATAACTGCCTCACCCTGACTCCACAAGTATCCTCCACTGCCAGAACCTGCAGGTTCTTTCTGTATAATATACGCCGTATCCGTCATCTCCTGACTGAGAAAGCCACCCAGCTCCTAGTCCAGGCGCTCGTCATTTCCCGCCTGGATTACTGCAACTCCCTCCTAGCCGGTCTCCCAGCGTGTGCCATCAAGCCCCTCCAGCCGGTCCGGAATGCTGCAGCCCGCCTGATCACCAGCCAGCCCAGGTCGGCTCATGTCACCCCACTTCTCATTGGCCTCCATTGGCTTCCTATTGCCGCACGCATCCATTTCAAGGCCCTAGTGTTGGCATTTCAGGCTGCTAAGGGGACTGCCCCACCTTACATACAATCCCTGATCACTCCCTACTCCCCAGCTAGACCACTCCGGTCTGCCAGCTCTGGTCGCCTTATGGTTCCCTCTCCACGTGCACCTGGCGGTCGAGCTGCACGTTCACGCCTGTTTTCCGTTCTGGTTCCTCAGTGGTGGAATGACTTGCCTACCACTGTCAGAACAGCAGAATCCCTCCCCCTATTTCGACGCAGACTCAAAATCCACCTTTTCAAACTCTACCTTAGTCCTCCCTCCTGATTTCCCCTGCCCCTCCTTTCTGATATCCCTATCCTTGTCTAACCCCCCCGCCAAAAAAAAAAAAAAAAAAAAAAAGAAATCACTTGTGATGACAACTATGTTTAGAACAGCATTTCATGTGTATTTTGCTAGTTTCTGGATGTGATGCTTTGACTTATGGTAGAACCTATGCACTTGTAAGTCACTTTGGATTAAAAGCGTCTGCCAAATGACTAAAATGTAAATGTAAATGTAGACACTACTGTACATGAAATCTTTTGAGCTGAAGAAACTCCCCAGCACTGTACTTTTTGAGTGACTACGACACTGTTTTCCATGCATTTTTAAATTACACACAAACACGCATATATGCACACACAAGGAAAGGATACCAAGGGACATATTTCAGTAAATCAAAAAATCTTTGCTTTTTATATTTTAAGCTATATAGAACAAACAGGAATGCATTATATTTCTTGTTTGTTGGATTCATACAATGTTTCTTAATGTGTATTACTTTGGCAGCTATAGATGAGGAACTGTTGCCTTGGTAATGGATAAACACAGCACTTCCTTAAAAGGCTTCCTTTGCGGAGAATTAAACTAATATTTGACCTAAAACCTCCGAGAACTGAACCCAAAAGATCTGTTTGTTTGGATATGTCAAGCATGTCTAAATCAGCCTAGCAAGATTCACCGACACCCAAAACATTTTCCCCTGAGAAACTCTTTAAATGGAGCTTTCAATGCAAGTCCAGGGAAAGAATTTTCAGATAATACCTCGCTGTCAATCAAACCAGCCAATTTCTCATCCCACCGTAAAAACCCTCCAAAGATTCCCATGTAATTTGCTTCATCTTTCCTCCTTGCTCTCTCCCCAATCCTTCCTTCAGGCACTGTGTCCCTCCCCCTCACTTGCTCATGTCTTAGTTTCAGATGAGCACATGTTGACCTCATCCTGCTGCTGTGATGTGGCTCCAGAACACAGCTGCCCCTGCCAGCCCCCATACTCTGCTCCGTAACTTTCTGTTAAACCGCAGTATATGACACAAGCAAAAACATTTTTATTTCTGTAATTTAGTTGCCCAGCAGGACTGAATTATGTGATTGACATATGCCAGGGTACATGCACTGACACACCTATGCAGGCACCCACCCACGCACACACAAGATACTTGAGCATTTATGTACAGACCAAAAGGCAACTGATTTATTCAAGGAAGATTTCTGCATTTGAGGGCGAGTGCCCTCTGCATGTCTAACATCAGAGTCTGTGTTTATTAATAGGTACTTATGTTGTTATTGCTGGGACTGTTCTCGCAAACATCACTGTAATCACTGTGAAAGCTGTTATTCCGGAGATTTGAAAGGAAATTACAGTACAGAATAAAGTGGCAGTTTTATTTTTGCATTGGACTGAATTGATTCAGTTCAATTTTATATGTGTGAAGACACTTTACAAGAAAATAGGATAGCTAGGAAAGATGGCCTGATTGATGCCTGAGGTACTGAACAAGCTGGTAAAATTCAAGAAAAGCACATGCAGTTCAGAAGAGTGAGGCAATACAACTTGCCCTCCGCGTTGTGTGATGGCATGAGCTTGAACCCGACGAGGGATCGGGTTGAGCAGTCTGTGAACTCTGGTTGGGGGAAAGGAACAGAATCCCCAGGGAAGAAAACAGAAATAGTTTTGGAACAAGATATACAGTGCCCTCCATAATGTTTGGGACATAAGGCCCATTATTTATTTATTTGCCTCTGTACTCCACAATTTGAGATTTGCTATTTAAAAAAATCACATAGTTAGTGTATTTTAAAGGCATTTTTCACCAAGTAAAAATTACAGCATTAATTCATAGTCTTAATTTTCCAATTGAACTCAATGGAAAAAATATTCAGGAGAAACAATTATGTACTTTCATATCTACTGCATACCTGGCAGCAGCATCTTAAATTATGGAGTACAGAGGCAAATAAATAAATGATGGGTCTTTGTCCCAAACATTATGGAGGGCACCGTATATTGTGAATATACACTCTCAAACCAGCCTAAATTCTTCATGACATGGATTCCACCAGATGTTGAAAACATACCTTTGAGATTCTGTTCCATGTTGACATCATGCAATTTCTGCAGATTTGTCAGCTGCACATTCATGCTGCAAATCTTCCGTTCTAGCACATTCCAAAGGTGTTATATTGGATTTAGATCCAGTGACTGGGAAGGACACTGAAGAACATTGAACTCATTGTCATGTTCGTTTGAGACAAGTTTTTTTTAACATTACATCACATTACAAAGCATTTAGCAGACACTCTTATCCAGAGCGACGAACAATGAAGTACAGATCGAACACAGGAACAAGTGTGAAGAAGACCCTAGAGGACAGTACGGTTCCTTGAAGAACACATCAACTTACAAACTAGCATACCACGGTGGGCAGCTAGAATACCCCAACAACTAGAATACAACAATACAATATCTAATATAATACAACAAAATCTATATATATAACTATATAGAAGTGCCATTATAATCTATGGCATACACAAGGCTAATCATGGTGGTGAGGTAGGGAGGGAAAGGTGCAGGCTGAAGAGATGAGTCTTCAGTCTGCATTTGAAAGTGGTCAGAGATCTCTACATCCCTGCTAAGTCCTCTCCGTCAATCGATCTCTCACTGACTGTTGAGGACTTTGTAGTTTCCTCCTCCCGTACAGCAAAGAATCTTGGGGTGACTCTTGATAACTGCCTCACCCTGGCTCCACAAGTATCCTCCACTGCCAGAACCTGCAGGTTCTTTCTGTATAATATACGCCGTATCCGTCATCTCCTGACGGAGAAAGCCACCCAGCTCCTAGTCCAGGCGCTCGTCATTTCCCGCCTGGATTACTGCAACTCCCTCCTAGCCGGTCTCCCAGCGTGTGCCATCAAGCCCCTCCAGCTGGTCCAGAATGCTGCAGCCCGCCTGATCACCAGTCAGCCCAGGTCAGCTCATGTCACCCCGCTTCTCATTGGCCCCCACTGGCTTCCTATTGCTGCGCGCATCCGATTCAAGGCCTTGGTGTTGGCATTTCAGGCTGCTAAGGGGACTGCCCCACCTTACATACAATCCTTGATCACTCCCTACTCCCCAGCTAGACCACTCCGGTCTGCCAGCTCTGGTCGCCTTATGGTTCCCTCTCTACGTGCACCTGGCGGTCGAGCTGCACGTTCACGCCTGTTTTCCATTCTGGTTCCTCAGTGGTGGAATGACTTGCCTACCACTGTCAGGACAGCAGAATCCCTCCCTCTATTTCGACGCAGATTCAAAACACACCTTTTCAAACTCTACCTTAGTCCTCCCTCCTGATTTCCCCCCGCCCCCCCTTTCTGATATCCCTATCCTCCTTGTCTAACCCAAAAAATAATAATAATTGCACTTATGATGACGACTATATGTTTAGAACAGCATTCCATGTGTATTTTCCTAGTTATGGATGTGATGCTTTGACTTGTGGTAGAACCTATGCACTTGTAAGTCGCTTTGGATTAAAAGCGTCTGCCAAATGACAAAAATGTAAATGTAAATGTAAATGAATATATACAGGGGCTGATCCCTTGACTGCCTGGTACGCGAGCACCAAAGTTTTAAATTTGATGCGAGCCATAACAGGCAGCCAGTGGAGGTTGCGGAGCAGTGGGGTGACATGAGAATGTCTGGGGACATTAAATACCAGGCAGCATTCTGGATCAGCTGTAGGGGTCTGATGGCAGATGCTGGAAGGCCAGCCAGCAGAGAATTGCAGTAGTCCAGGCGGGACAGGACCATTGCTTGTACAAGGAGCTGAGTGGAGTAGGTGGTGAGAAAGGGTCGGATTCTCCGGATGTTGTACAGAAAGAACCTGCATGCCCGGGTCACCATAGCAATGTTCAAGGAAAATGACGGCCTTTTGTCCATCACCACTTCGAGGTTTCTTGCACTGGGGGGTGAGGTCACTGTGGTAGCCCCTAGTGAGCTGGAAAAATTGTGTAGAGGGGTAACAGTGGGGTTAGAAGAGGAGCAATCCCTCACAAATATCAGGTCTAGAAGGTTTCCAGCCTTGTTGGTTGAGGGAAGGGTGCTGCAGGGAAAGGTCAAAGGAGTGGAGTAGTGCTAGGAAGGCAGACTGGAGGCTTCCTGGTGGATATTGAAATCTCCTAGGAGGATCACTGGGGTGCCATCCTCAGGAAAGGAGCTGAGTAGAGTGTCAAGCTCATCAAGGAAACTTCGCAGGGGACCTGGAGGATAAACAACAACAATATAGAGTTTACCAGGGTGAGCAATAAAGGCGGCATTGTATTCAAAGGTGGATAGGGATACGTCAATGAGGGGAAACACAGAGAATTTCCAGGAGGGGGAGATCAACAAGCCAGTGCCACCTCGGGGCGACATGGCTCAGGCAGTAAGAGCAGTCGTCTGGCAGTCGGAGGGTTGCCGGTTCGATCCCCTGCCCGGGCTGTGTCTAAGTGTCCCTGAGCAAGACACCTAAGCCCCAAATGCTCGTGACGAGCTGGTCGGCGCCTTGCATGGCAGCCAATCGCCGTTGGTGTGTGAGTGTGTGTATGAATGGGTGAATGAGAAGCATCAATTGTACAGCGCTTTGGATAAAGGCGCTATATAAATGCCAAAAAAAAAAAAAAACCTCCATGGCCGGAGGAGGAGGAGGATGAGAGGGCAGCAGGGGTGGCGGTGTTATCTAGTGTGATCCAGGACTTGGTGAGGGTGAGGAACTGTAGGGAGAGGAGGGAGGCATAAGCAGTAATTAAGTCAGCCTTCTGGCACTTCTCTACTGAGTTACAAAAGATAAGTGTGACATGATGCATTACCATTCAGGAAATAGCCATGCGAAGATGGGTACATAATGGAAATGAAGAGATGCACATGGTCAGCAACAATACTCAAATTGAGGCTCAAGCAGTAAGAGCAGTCTTCTGGCTGGTTCGATCCCGCCCTTGGTGTGTCGATGTGTCCCTGAGCAAGACACCTAACCCCCAAATGCTCCTAATGAGCTGGTTAGTGTCTTGCATGGCAGCCAATCACCGTTGGTGTGTTAGTGTGTGTATGAATGGGTGAATGAGAAGCATCAATTGTACATTGCTTTGGATAAAAGCACTATAGAAATGGCAACCATTTACCATTTAAATAGGCTGTATTCAAACGATGATTGATTGGTATTAACAGGCCCAAAGTGTGCTATGGAAACATTCCCCACACCATTCCACCACGGCCACTAGCCTGGACCGTTGACACAAGGCAGGTTGTGTCCATGGATTCATGCTGTTGGCGCCAAATACTGACCCTACCATCTATATGCCTCAGCAGAAATCAAAATTCATCAGACCAGGGTACATCATTCCAGTCTTCAACTGTCCAGTTTTGGTGAACCTCTGCAGCCTCAGCTTTCTGTTCTTGGCTGATAGAAAGTCTAACCCGACATGGTCATCTGCTCAAGGTTCAATGTGTTCTGCATTCTGAAATGCTTTTCTCCTCACCACAATTGTAAATTGCGGTTATCTGAGTTATTGTAGCCTTCCGGTCAGTTGAAACCAGTCTGGCCATCTTAAGTTGACCTCTCTCATCAACTGCCACTCACTGGATGTTTTTTGTTTTGTTTTTCAAACTGAACCAGGGTTGGTGACCACTGCACTAGAGACTGTTGCTCATAAAAATACCAGGAGATCCCAGTTACAGAAATTCTCAAACCAGCCTGACCGGCACCAACAATCATGCTGTGGTAAGAATCACTAGGATCACATTTTCTCCCCATTCTGATGATTGATGTGAAAATTAACTGAAGTTCCTGACCCGTATCTGCATGATGTTATGCATTGCACGGCTGCCACACGATTGTCTGATTACATAATGTGTAAATAACAGCGAGTAGTGCATTACTCGTATACGGAAACGGATACGAGTAAACCAATTAAAATATCCATTACTCGGAAGTGGGCATGATAAAACCCAGAAGTGTTGTCATTTAAACAGTCCCCCGTACTACATTGCGATTTGCAATACATTGAAACCAAGACTTTCACCTGAAGCACAACTACTGCAGTTTTGCACTTTGTTATGCAGGTAAATCTCTATTCAATCTTTGTTGGTTATTATTAATAATAATTATATTAATTCTAAACCAAAATCGTCTATATAAAATGATGTGTGTACGTGCATGAACAATTTTACAAGGAATACTTTTGGCTGAGCCACCTTCCCATTCGTATCAGAACCACAATCCATGTTGCTGTCACACTCGCCCTTTAAACACACACCCATGTATTCCTAGAGCATTATACTCTTAAGCAACACATCCATCACAGTTTGTTACAAGAATAAAATAATGCAGATAAAAATCACTCAAATAACATACTGTAAATCACAAACACTTGTGTGACCAGCGACCACACACATTGGCAATGAAGTGTTAGTAGTAACATTATAGTAGACCAACTGTTAGATTAACTAACATGAAGAACCAGAAACGGAGGTGTTGAATACTTAAACGTAGGCAAAGAATAGCTAGACATTAAGGATTTTCAGCTACCCTCACACATTAAAGTGTCCACAGGTAATCTGACCAGACAAATCGGTAGGACATAACAAGCCAGCTCATTAGCTAGCTAGGTACATTAACATTGCAGCAATCTAGAAAATCCACCATAAGCAAGTTCACCATGAACAACCTCAAACAAATCAAGCAGATGGTCATCGCCCAAACGTGTCACAGTACCTAGCTAGCTGGCTAGTAAACGTGTTTAAAAGTGATCAACTAAATAACAAGATTCACCACCAGAAAAAAAGCAAATTGACAAAATGTACTACCTTGCCTCCAGCTACAATAATGTACATGTCCACAAAATTGTGACCGCATCCTCTGTTCTTAAAATTAAAATGTACAATAGGTAATTTCGGACTCCTAACAGTCAAGAGAGGAATTGCAGCAACAAAAAACCTCCCCTCAGTATGAATATAACACATAATATAAAGTGTTATGATACAGTTCAGTGTTCTCACGCACTGTTCTGGAAAGTGACAAATGCAACAGTGCCTGCCATCTTTTTGTAGTGTTCTAGTAAGAAAATGTTCGCCTAACAGGTGACTTTATGAAATGTTGATTTATATTTTCTGTCTAATTTAATTTAATTTAGCTAACCAACAATATTACGAGCAAGCAAGTTATTTGGCTATGTAAACAGCTGGCTATATAACTAAGATATGATAGTCTACCACAAACGATGCAACTGTAACAGTTACAGTTTGAGAAATAAAGGTTTAGCTAAAAACAGATGATTGAAGACGTAGAGATAAAAGAAACCTGGCCTAATTCCACTCCAGACAAGCGATCATTGAAACTCTTTATACTATTATTTATCTATTTAGAAAACAATACCAGTTCACGATCAGTAACAACAAGCAAATTAGCTATTACTAATTAGCTTCCTAAATGTACAAATATGCATCAGAGGTACAACACTTGTGCAATCGCTACTATGTTCATATAGGCCTCTTTGTAAATTCATCAAGCTAACTATAGCTAATTTGCTTGTTGCTGCTGATAGCGAACTGGTATTGTTTTATAACTAGATATGTAGTCTTTGTTTGGATAATAAGCAATAGTATACAGAGTTTCAGTGATCACTTGTCTGGAGTGCAATTTGGGCAGCTACATGAACAATCAGAATAAGCCCCCACGCCATTGGCTGTGGCAGTTAGAACTCATTTTTAACCAATGAGCTTGAATTATTGTACAGCTGTACAATGTTTTGGTACAGAGTGACAGCCCATCAACTGTATATTTTGAAACCCGAATTTAAGGACTTTAAACACAGGCAGAGGATGATTCAACATATCAGTGAGCCTTTTTCAACAACAGGAAGGGATTTACAATGGTCTTGTCACAATGTTTTAACACAAAAATGTTACCTAGTGTACCTTATTTTTAAAAATCCTAGATCATTTATGTCTAAAGTTAGCTCTGTACCGTAACTTGTTTGAAGCACTTGGCTGTGTGTTTACAACGGGTCACGTCACGTCAGCCATTTCTGTTAGCAGCACACTACCTTTTCAAATCGTAACAGAATATGTTCTCTAACATTTGCGATCTTTAATGGACCCCTGATCACACGATGCCAAGATACTAGTTAAGTAGTTATATCCTTAATCTACAATCGGAACAAGTTAAAACAGTCTCTTGACATGCAAAGAGAGAAGTGAGGAAAATTACACCAAGGGGGAGGAACCAGGGAGGAACTGGCCTATCACGAAACAGTGTTTACTTTATGTTACATATTCATCACTGATGTACAGCTAACATAGAACCAGAGTTTGGCATGTACTGTAGTTGCATGTGGTTTTGAAATGATTAATAATTTTACTATGTATTGGTTAATGACATTCCTTAGGATTCGAGGTTTTCCTATAGCATAATGTAGATGTAGTCCCGATTTCTTGTATAAACAATATCTAGCGTCATTTGATTTTTTACAAATTATTAAAGTAAATGTTAACAGTTACCTTTCATTAAACCTTTCATTATCAGATAGCTCCGGTCCATTGTGCCTAATTTATCACTATTTTCGGAAATCCATGTGCAAATGTATGTGTGATTGGAAACGAACTAATAACTTTCGCCAGATTCATGAACGATGCTTAGACACAGTTTTTTTCGTATCCATGTGCGTATGTTGATAAATACCAAGTAATCGCCAATCAAAGGCGTGTGCACAAAATGTGATTAGCATAAATGAATGCCCCTAAAACACCATATGGAGTTTCTGCTTTTTAAGAGATAGTCAAAAAAAAGAAAAAGCTTCTCTGAAGCAGAGATTGAAGTTAAAACTACCTGCCTAAAACAGTTTTTTTCATGATTAAAAATGCTTTAAACTGTATAAACTTGTCTATAAACACTTTATAGTGAATCTTTTTAATATTTAAATATCTTGGTACGTACTGCTGTTCATGATCTTAACAACTGCTCTAGGACCTACAGAATTTTATAGAACATAAAATGTATCTATATTTAAAAATGGATGGGATCTGTTCCACCTATAATATAAGATGAGGGTCAATAACAAAATAGGGGCCAGTTACATGGACACAGATTAAGCTTAATCCTGGACTAAATGCATCTTTGTATGGATAATCTCCAATTAAATTTAGTCTAGGACTAGGCATAATCTGCATCTGTGATTTAATAATAATTATAACTTTTTGTAAACTAGGTTTACTTTTTGTAACCTTGGCTAAGTAACGCTATTGCCATAATGTATCCCCACTGCAATAACGTTAGCTAGCTTGCTAGTTTACGTTACACCAGATGACACTGACACACACAAATAATTTGTTTTTGTGGCGGGCATTTATCGGGACACTGCCAGATAACAGGCAGTTATTGAAATAATTTGGTGTCGTTACGAGACAATTTGCTTCGACAGGGTTTCGTGGACTTGCTGGTATTTCGATCTGACGATCGAGTTGTGTTTTTTCCGTTCCTACTCCTTTCCAAATCCCAGAGAGGGTCAAAGGACACTTTAAAAACACTTTAATAATTTACGTTAATTTCGATTATAAAATATATATCGGTGATTTATAAACGCGGAGTAATTGTAAAAGATGTGTGAACATTCCATTTAGCCGTGCGTATGTCGTGGATATTAGGGACTTTAAGCAACGATGGATTTTTTGGACGTCTATGGTAACCAAAAATAGATCTTTGCTCTGTTGATCGAGACTTACTCCATTCTGCTGCCGTAGCCTTCTAATCTACAATGGGAAAAGTAGTCACTACAACTTAGGGCAGGGAATTTTCCTAATTAATGAATTTTTTTAATTCAATTGGTTTACACAATTGATAGTGACACTATACTTTAAATGATTTCAGTGAACTTTTTCCCTAGACACTGGTTAATATTAAGATTTTCACATTTTCCCGAAGCTTTGTCATCTGCTCTGTCTGCTCCTCGAGATGACAGTTGTGGCATTGCTGGCGGTTACAAACAAGCATTCCCAGTAGGTCACATTTAATTTTGCTAGTCACATATTACATTGTCACATGAGTCACACAGAGTTCTTAAAAAAAAGAGAATGGTTATTTATTTTATGTTATTTATTGTTATGTCAATTAGCCTACCTATCACACTAGACCTGAAGTTTTGGCAAAGCCTTTGCCAGAACATTGGCTCAGGCGTGGTCGTTCATTGATATATGAATAAATAAATTAACCACTATCTTTTGGTGTGCCCCTGATAATACTGCTTTTTCAATTCTCACACACTTGATGTCACATACAAAATATGTCTTCTACATTTCTGGTTTCTATGTCTTCAATTAGCATAGGAATCATGATGAACTGCTATAGCCATACTGTTGTTTAGGCTGCACCATTCTGGAGAATTAGGCTTGACTCAAACTCTAGCTCAGAGATTTGAGACTTGTCTCAGACTTGCATTTGACGACTGATTCAAACCCATAACTACACAATTGTCAGGTTTAAAGGCATACTATGCAGGATTTTCAGACTGGAATCCTATGACCTGTACAGCCCAGTCTCATGACATCCGTACCTCTTTTTTCACAATGAAGATTACATGCTCACAGGTACATTTTGCTGCAGTTTTTAAATGAAATGTCCACTAGAGGTGGTCATTTAAGAAATCTAACATTGAGCATTTTTTGGAACTTCTAAAGTGGTTTTCGAATGCAGATCACACATGGGAGAAGCTGACATGCTCACCAAACCAATACTCTAAACCAGCGAAGTCACGCCCATCTCCTGTGCCTTTAAGGCGTAAACTTCCTATTAGCACCCCCAGTGGGCATTTTATTTTAAAAATGCAGCAAAATCTACCTGCAAGCATGTAAACTTTGTTCAGCAAAAAAGTGCCATGAGACTGGGTAGGACCTGTGACCATGTTCACAAAATCATTAAAAATAAAAGCGACAATGAATTGATGTGAGTATGCCTGCCTATGTTACATATTTTGGAGTGTGCATGACTGAAACACATGGGAGCTGTGCTAGCTAGCAGTGGCTAATGTAGGAAGGTGGGAGTTTTTGCCATCAGAAAATGTCACTTGCTTTAGCCTACTTGTGAGTAATTACTTGACTGGTATGAAAGAGATATTGCTGTACTTCTGAGAGAGAACATCGTAATACGGTGTGACAATGCTAGCGGCAGCAACTTGTATTATAGGTGGGTTTTTCTTCACAGCAATGGCATTTGGCAGACGCTCTTATCCAGAGCGACGTACAACAAAGTGCATACGCATAACCAGGGATAAGTGCGCTGAAAGACCCTAGAGGGAAGTACAATTTCAACTGCTATCAGTACAACAAAGATAAGGACCAGGGCCAATTCGAATTTTTTTTTTTTTTTTAAACAAACAAACAAACAAACAAACAAACAAAACGCAAAAGTATGACCAAACCCCTTAACTAGCCAAACACTGCTTACCTAGCCAAATTAAAAATACTGATACACAAAAAAGTAAATCACAGAAAGACAACAATTAAGGTTTACAGGGAGGTAGGGAGGGACGGGGATAGATGCTGCTTGAAGAGGTGCGTCTTCAGTTTGCCCTTGAAGGTGGGAAGAGATTCTATAGTTCTGACCTCAACGGGGAGTTTGTTCCACCACCGTGGAGCCAGAACAAACAGTAGTCGTGAGCGTGAGGTGGAAGTTTGGAGAGGGGGAGGTGCCAAGCGGCCTGTGGAGGCTGAACAAAGAGGTCTGGCAGGGGTATAGGGTCTGATGATTTTTTGTAGGTAAGCTGGGGAAGACCCCTTAACTGCTTGGAAGGCTAGCACCAATGTTTTGAATTTGATGCAAGCCATGACAGGCAGCCAGTGGAGGGAAGTCAGCAGGGGCGTGACATGTGAGTATTTGGGAAGGTTGAAGACCAGACGAGCTGCTGCATTCTGGATAAGCTGGAGGGGTCTGATGGCGGACGCTGGGAGGCCAGCCAAGAGGGAATTGCAGTAGTCCAGGCAGGACAGAACCATCGCTTGGACCAGGAGCTGGGTCGAGTAGGGGGTGAGAAAGGGGCGGATTCTCCGTATGTTGTATAGGAAGAACCAGATCTCACAATGTTTCTGTGACTAACTGCTGTTGTTTTTCTTGGTTGACCTGTTCGATGTCTGTTGCTCAGTGTGCCAGCGGTTTATTTCTTTTTCAGAACATTTCAAGTTGTTGTACAAGCTATCCCCAATCCTCTTGCAATGGCTCTGATCGATTTCCCCTCTTTTCTAAGCTTGCTTTTCTCCCAAAGACAGCTCTCTGGTCTTTATGTTGGTTTAACTTTTCTAACACAAATGCAGTCTTCACAGGCAAAACTCAAGGCTAAAACCAAGAGTAGCCATTTAGAACTGCTTACTGTTTCACCAATAAATTTAACAGGATACATATGGGCAACAACACTTCTGAAAATTGGCTGGTCTGCTACAACTGTTCCAAGTTGTTTAACAAATCTAGATAAATACTAGGAAGTAAAAGCTGAAATTAAAAATGAATCCATCTTTTGATCTCAAACTCAATTATTTTCAGTGTATAGCAAAAATAAAGAAACTGACCTTCCAATACTTTTGGAGGGGACTGTATACAGAACTTCACCATTCAAAATTTCACCATTCACTGAATTTTCAGGATCAGATACTCATCCATCAAACTCATAAGGCCAAGCACAGATGGAACTAAAACCAGAAACATCACTTGTAATCCAGAACCAGGGTCGCCTATCCCTGCTTTAAGTGATGAGGAATTGAGTTCAAGCAGTGAGTTTCTTCCCCAAGACCTAGTCAGTGCTTCCTCTTTCCTGTTGACCACCAATAATCCATCCAAGAAGGCTAGTCCCTATTGACACATACAGAAGCATACGTGCCTGTTTGTTTTTGAGCACACTCAGATCCATTCCACTGTTTATTTCAGCCCGGTTTCTCCATCAAATATTCGGATCAATTAAATTAGATTTGTGTCACGCTTTTCATAGAGCCACTGTCACAGAGATGCTTATTGGTAAAATATGAAAATGGAAAAAATCTAAAACTTCCAGACTCACAACCTGAACCATCACAATAAACACTGAGTGATGAAATGCAGTCAAACAGTGGTAGGTAAAATGTCAAGAAAAAACTGGCTTAAAATTAGGCAGGAAGGTAATGGGGAAAAAGCAAAGCAAAGCAAAATAATCATGGTGGTAACCATGGTGGCATCTTCTACTCTGTCTACACACGCTCTCCCTGCCTCTTTCTGTAAACTGACTGTTGATGTTGCTACCTCTGGCTTTAACTCATCCCTCTCCCAGTCTCTTAACTCACTTTGTCCACTTGTCTCCAAACCAGCACGACCATGACAGAATCTCTCCGCTCAAGCAGAACCACGCTGTGGGCAGCTGAGAGGAAGCTCCAGATTACTTTTCATACCTTGCGGACAGCCTTTACCTGTGCTTTAACCTCAGCTAAAACCTCAATCCTTGTCAGTGGTAATGCTCACCCTGACTTTAAACTGGCTTGTGCTACCCCACTCCTTAAGAACCCCTCTGATGTTAAGAATTATTGACCAGTATCACTACTTCCCTTCCTGTCCAAAGCTACATGTTACCAAGAACGAGCTACATATTACAAACTCTCTTTTGTAAGAGAGTTTGTCAGCGCAATCTGCTCGACCGTCACCAGTCTGGCTTCCAGTCCAGGCACTCCAGACCCTGTGGGTTTTCACTTCAACATAAGCATCCATCTTTTGACAAATCCATATCTGTGTGGCGAAAAAAAAAAAGACTGCATTTAGTGAACAGATAATCTACAGTATACAATTCATTCTATAATTAGGGGTACATGTCATGTCCATGGGTTGTATTTATCAATTTGAATAAATACTCACTTTAAGCAATGAGCAATTTTATATTGGGGCTCATTTCTCTTTCATGCAATACAAAACGTTGACAGCTTCCATAATTTATTTTGCGTAAAATGTGTACGCTATACTAGAATTTGCTGTTTTTATGCTGTCCGATTTCCTTAATGTCAAGTTTTGCTCTTCAGATTAACATTAGAATACATGTTTTTATAAATTATTTTCATCATTATATACGTCATTTATATCGCGATTTCATTTGCAAAGCTACAACTGATGAACCAGCAAAAGAAGAATGTTGAGGACCAACAGAAAATGTAACCGGACTCGGGTCAATTTTATGTTTTTTATATTTTCTCATTGTAATGCAGAATGGATTTATAGCCTAACGATAGACATGTATTTGAAGATTCCAAATCTGCACTTCTGATTTTTGACAAATCGAATCTGCGCAGTTTAAGCTTTCTGTAAAAGTGAGAGCTGCACAATGATACACCCTTTGTCATGATGCAGCACACTCCATCCCATCTTTCTTCCATACACACCTAACATCCTCCCATTTGTCACCTCCCTTGTGAGCACCTCCCTGTCTTCCATCATCCTCCAAGAGGGCCCACATCACCCCACTGCTGAAAAAGCCCAGCCTGGACACCTCCATCATTCAGAACTACCACCCGGTATCTCTTCTTCATTTATCCAAAACAATTGAATAAGCTTCTTTTTTTCTGATTTTTTCCCTTTTTTCTCCCAATTTGGTAGGCAATTGTACCCCGTCTAATTCAATTAGAGCTAGTATTAGATACACCGCCCACACCCTGTCCCTCGGCGGCCCTACAAGAGCAACACGCCTTCTTCAAGCCGTCTCGCCACATGCTGGTAACCGTGATTCTGAGGCGCCCGAGGTGCTTTTTTGTGCGGCCATCTACTAACCCTGCCAAGTCCCTCCCCCTGGAGCAGCGAGCCAATTCCACATGAGCCGGCCAAACTTGGCTTTTGGCAGGACCGAGAATCGAACCCCGGTCCCTGGTGTGCATAAGTCTGCTGCATCTTAGCCTGTTGCGCCACCGCAGCTCCTGAATGAGCTGCTTCTAATCAACTCTCTCTTTTCCAAGAACAACCTGCTAGACCCCCATCAGTCTGGCTTGAGACACTCAACGGAGGCCACAATCCTCGCCATCAGCAGCCACCCTTCTCGTTCCTGATCCTATACCTGCTTCGAGGAGGTGGATCACTCCATCCTTCTGTCCTCCCCACTGTAGGGGAAAATTCACAGAACAAAAGATCTCCCTCCTAAAAGCATGATAAACTATCACAAGTCAGAATCAGACTCAACCTTGATGAGCAGGCTGGTTCCTCCAAAACTCTCTGATGTATGCTAATGTATGTATGCTGATGTATGCTGTTAGAGGCAGTTCGCGAGGGCGTCCTGAACTTTGTACGGAGTTGGCCGAGCATCCCTGAACTTTGTACAGTGCTGGCAGAGCATAAGGACCTTTGGCGATTTGCCACAATGATGTTGTGGGAGGAGATGTGGGAGGAGTTAAGATAAGAACAGTGTGGGTGATTTGCCACAATGAGGTTTGAGGAGGAGTTGTAGGAGGAGTAACTGTGTATAAAATGGGTGTAAAAATGACGGTCACGGTCCATGTTTCTGAAAAAACTGGTCCGGCTTTATGCACTTGTGCTAAATAAAGTCTGATTTTCCTGAAGAGCTTGCTGCCGTGGTGTCTTTTCCCTCGTGAAGATGTTTTTCGACAAATTGGAGATTTGGACTCTGTCGTTTCCTAGACACGACACCATCAGCAACGGGGATCTGCGGCACAGCCCTGAACTGGATCGAGTCCTACCTCTCTGTGCTCAGTACAAAGAAAACAGTTAAAAGCTAAGGAAGCAGGCGGGCATAGAATAGCCTTAAGGTTATGGCAAG